>NW_026099357.1:0-246732 GCF_024542735.1 Bombus huntii
TAGCATCCTTTTCTAACTACCGATATGGAGATTGGCCAATTAGCAGCAACTTCAATTTCTCTTACTTTCCGAACGTAGGATGTCCCCGACGAATCCGATGATCTCGTGTCCTTAGACACACCCCGTCATAGTTTTCCTCTGGGGTATCACCGGGTCGGAAAGTCATTCTCTCTTGCGGTCTCATCGACAAAAAAAGAGATTAACGCCAGCGACTATTAACACAGAATCCGACTTAGATCTTTGCGAGTGCGTACGGCTACCGTCCCGTTGTCCGCGGGTTCGTTATTGAACCTAGGATCATTGTCATTAGTTTCTCGAGTATCTAATTACCACGGTTACTTGTCCGGTTCTATGGTAATCGTACACACACACACACGCACACACATATATATATATTTTTTATTAAAATTTTAATTAATAATTAATCTTTTTATTGTAAATAAAATATTTTTATTTACTAATTTTTTAATAAAAACTAAAATTTTTTAATAAAATTTATATTAATATTTATATATCTTTTATCCTATTTTTATCAATTTTTTATTCTAATTTAAAACTTATTAACAATATTATTATATATATTTTATTTATAAAAAATTTAATTTTAATTAAAATTTTATTCTCTCCGTTTATTACGCCCCAAGGCTTACTGTAGGCCGTGTTCCTAACCGTCGCAAACAGATCGTCTTACATGACCGTCGAGATATACACAAAGTAGCGATAAACGCATAGTTGTCGTCAAGCAGCGAGTTCCAGAAACATCTATTCGCCTTCGGTGCGTTATTTTATCCGCATAAAGAAAGAAGCTGGTATACGTGATCATAGGCGCGAACGGTGGCGTGATCCGAGCGTAGTGGGGGTCGTCTTCCAGAGAAGACAAAGGACCAAATGGAAGGGCAGTCAGTGGCAAATGAGAATTCAAACGGGATGCATCGAAAGGTTCAGACGAATAAAATCAAAGTCGCTTAGTCTAACGAATACATCGAGAAATATCATAAAATCGGGTCAAATTACTGTAACAAACTAATTGTATCATCGTTAAATCATTTGTGACGTATTCATTATAACTTTAAATATCGTTAAATATACACGTTTATATTAACTGTGTTAATTCAAAGTTAAAATCATTTGAACTATCTCTGTTATTCTAAACGAAACAGGGGAACGACTAATTCGCGGCGTCGATTATCATAATCGTAGCAAAAATTTACGTCTCCCGCTCACACGTTTCCCTCGCGATCGCGTCTCTACGCGAACGGTCGTAACATTTGGTCCTTCGAGCCGGATCACGAGCATTGGACGATCAAGTGAACAGAGATACAGCAGTAAATCATACAGTGATACACATGATCACATCATCATCAGCATCGCAGCAACCGTTAGCGGCGAACCTCGCGCCAACAACTAGAGGGTCAACTTCCGCAAGGAAATGTCTTACACGTCAAATCAGACACGCACGGTGACGAGCAACGTTTCAATTCGCGACAACAAGGTATGCTCGTTCATTGTATTGTCTTTACAATCCGCTATAACATTTTTTTCATCTTTATTTTTACACTGCGATTTAAGGCAAGAAAAATGATTGAAAGTTTCTTTTGTTCTTGTTTCAAATCATTTTTCCTTCTTAAAAAGGATTTTAAGAAAGATAAAAAATATATTTTTCTCAAAGTATGATAGCGTTTGTGATAGATCATGTATGATCTTGTCCTTTCTTTGCAATGCTATATCTAGTGTCCTTAAATGTTCCATATCTTTTCATTTACTTATACTCTCATCTTATTCTTCTGGTCTGAAAGTATAACTGTTACAGCTTTTAATGGTGTTTTGTTTTTATCTCTTGAATATGAGGTGGAATGGTGTAATAGGTACTGAAGTACACTAGGTGATATTTAACCAATAATGCAAATAACATCGGCTGATTCTTAACGTCGATAAACAATAGCGTCGTTCGGTTGATTTCTCGATAAAAGCGTACCCGTTTCTTTTCGTCTTTCGCGTCTCACGGCTCGTGGTCGAATGTGCTTATTTTTTCGACCGAACTGATTCTTTTTCCATTGCCCATCGATATCATCATCCCCACTGACGTGCGTTCGTTATAAGTGCCCTCGTGGCTGGCGCCTGTATGCCCTTCGGCTGAAGAGAAATTCGGCTGAAGGAGCGTGAAGATATCGATGACAGATTGAGTGCGTCGTGTCGCGTTTCGACGGCGTAGCGTAGCGCTTTGTATCGCGGAGCCGTTGGAAAGTTCCATAGTCCTTGTCGCCACAGTACCCCCTTACCAGTGATAACGCTACGTAAATAAAAGAATATATGGATATTACGAAGTAGCGTGCGCGTTGGCCGGTTCTTAACACTTATCCGAAACCTGCCTGAAACCGATCGGGAAATCGGACTCTTCGCCCAGACCGCGTAACGTATCTATTCCGGGTATTTTCTCCGTTTGTCGTTTGGTTATTGGCGTTCGCCCTGCTTTCGTCGCGGACATTCGTTTGGTCTACCGGAATTAGCACGTTGCGAGTCTCGGCGGACCTTTGTTCGAGGTCTTCGGGAATGACAAACGCAGGCTTCAAGCGATCTATGGAAACCGTTACGTCGCGATTATTTATTTTTACCGTATATGTCTTATCACCTCTCTGTATGACTTTATACGGTGCATCGTACGGTGGCTGTAGTAATGGTCCTCCAATCGCGTCGTGGCGCACGAATACGTATGGCGACGTCTCTAATTCCTTGAAGACGAAAATTTTCTTTTCGCCGTGGCGAGTAATCGGGTGTGGTCTGACCCTCTCCATGCGTTCTCTCAGCCGGTTCGCGTATTCCAAGTTGGCCCGTTGACTAGTTGGCAAAAAGAATTCCGCCGGCAGACGTATGCCGGTGCCGTAAATCATTTCGGCCGCCGTTGCGTTTAGGTCCTCCTTTATCGCGGTTCTTATACCTAATAAGACGATCGGGAGAATTCCGACCCAGTTGCTCGTGTCGTGGCATTTGATCGCCGCCTTTAATTGTCTGTGTAGGCGTTCTACCATCCCGTTAGACGCTGGATGGTAGGCCGTTGTACGCAAATGTTTGACGCCGAGCAACCGCTAGCGTTCCGAACGTTCCGACGGGCGAGGATACGTGTCTGGTGACTTTGTTGCGCTGACACGGTATGCATTGTCGTGTCCACGTTCGGCAATCTTTATTTACCGACGGCCAGACGAAGCGCGTCGCTACCAATTTTCGCGTAGCTCGCATCCCCGGGTGGGAAAGTCCATGTAGCGCTTGGAATACGGTGCGGCGTAACGGTTCCGGTACGTACGGTCGCACGGTCTCGGTTTTAATATCGCAGTATAACTCGACGTTGTGATCGGGAAATCGTACTTTTCTCAGCTGCAACGCGCTCGAGCCAGCATTGATAATTTTGCGTAGCTCGCTATCCTTTTCTTGCGCTGCAGCTAGCGTATGGTGATCTATTGGTTTTCCGATCGCTTCGATGCGAGATAGAGTATCGGCTACGTTATTTTCTACCCCTTTTATGTGACGGATATCCGTCGTAAACTGTCCGACGTAGTCCAGATGTCGAAACTGTCTCGGCGAACACTTATCGAGGTTCTACAAACATTGTGGCCTTTTTCCTACTTAGTTCGGTAATTTTCAATTTTAAGGTGTTGAACAATTTCGTTTCGTTGTAATTTAAGATTTGTTAACGAGCACTTTTCACAAACTGACCGCTGTTACTTATTTATATATATATATATATATATATATCAATTAATTATTAACAATTTGGGTATTAGCTAATAAAAAAATATAATAATTAAATTGCATTTAATAGTAATTTTTAAAATATATCTAACTTTTTATAAATAATTGAATAATTTTTATTCCTATAAATTAACTATATAATTCTAAAATTATTATTAAATTACAATTTAATAAATTTAATTATATTTTAAAAATTAAATTTATAAACTATATAATAAGCTAAATTAAGCTTATAGGTTCATACCCTATCGATAAATTCAAAAAGTTTTATATAAAATATAAAAATATAAGTAATATGTCTGATAAAAGATATATTTTGATAAAATATTTATGTATATAATTAAATTATACTATTACTATTTATATAATAAGTTAAAAACTAATAGAAATTTTTCTATATAAATTTTATTTTTATATACAATATTTAATTTTTTCAAAAAAAAAAAAAAAAAAAAAAAAAAAAAAAAAAAAAAAAAAAAAATTATTTTTTATAATAAAATATATATATTCTCTTATTTATCAGTAATTATTTTATTTTTTATTATATTAAATTCATCAAGAATTTACATTAAATGATTATCAATAGAATTTTCAACAATTATTTTAATTAGAATAATTAATATTAAATCAAATAATAAAATTGTTAGAATCATTATCATCAATTCCAAGATTATTAATTATTATTATTATTTCTTTAAATTATACACAAATTTTTATTTTTAAAAATTATATAATTAATTTTCTAATAAATTTATCTATATTTTTAAAAATTGGTTTATTTCCGTTTTGTTTTTGAATAATTTATATTTATAATATATCTTCATGAAATCAAATTTTAATTATTTCAACATTTATAAAATTTATTCCAATTTATTTTTTTTCTTCAATAACTTTCATTACACCATATCTAATTCTTACTTTATTTATTAATAATACATTCATTGCTTTATATACAAATATACAACTTCTCTATAAAAAAATTATTTGGATGTTCATCAATTTTTAATTCATTATTTTTTTATTTTATTCTTCATACTAATGAAAACTTATTCATATTATTAATTCTAATTTATTTATGTATATTTTCAACTTTAATATATTTTTTTAATTTTTATAATGTAAATAATTTAAATTTTAGAAATTTTTCAATATATTCATATTTTATTATTTATATATTCCTCTTTACCATTATTTTTTTCATTTATATTCAAATGAGAATTTATTTATAATTTAAATTTAAATTTAAGAAACAATTTAATAATTTTGTTATTATTAACAAGAATAATTATAATATGAAATTATTTCATTTTACTAAAATATATTTTATTAAAATTTAAATTTAGTAAAATAATTATACATTTTGAAATTTTTCATATAAAAATCTACATTCTAATTACAATTTTATTTTTTCTTTTATATTTATTTTATTTAATTTAATACAAATATTATTAATTTAATCTTTAAATTTGCAATTTAATATTTTTCTTAAACTATATTAAATATTATAAAATAAATTTTAAAATAGTATTAAAAAATTTTTAATTTTTCTAAATAAATTTACAGTTTATTTCTTTTTCAGACATAATACTTTATTATTTAAAAATTTTTAAATTAATTTTTAAAATTTTATTTAATTTAATTAAATTAAAATTATTATAATTATAATTAAACATTTAATTAATTAATTTATATTAAATTAATATTTAAGATTTCATGTTAAATAAACTATTAATCTTCAAAATTAATTATATAAATTTTATATTTATAAATCTTAATAAAAAAAATGATTAATATCAACTAATCATAAAAACATTGGAATAATATATTTTATTTTTGCAATATGATCAGGAATAATTGGATCTTCAATAAGATTATTAATTCGAATAGAACTTAGTCATCCTGGAATACGAATAATTTATGCTATATTAGGAATTGGATTCCTAGGATTTATTGTATGAGCTCATCATATATTTACCGTTGGATTAGATGTTGATACTCGAGCTTATTTTACATCAGCAACAATAATTATTGCTGTTCCTACAGGAATTAAAGTATTTAGATGATTAGCAACTTATCATGGTTCAAAAATAAATTTTAATATTACAATCATTTGATCTATTGGTTTTATTTTAATATTTACAATTGGAGGATTAACAGGAGTAATATTATCTAATTCATCAATTGATATTATTTTACATGATACTTATTATGTAATAGGACATTTTCATTATGTACTATCAATAGGAGCAGTTTTTGTTATTATTACTAGATTTATTCATTGATACCCAATAATTACAGGTCTAATATTAAATCAAAAATGATTAAAAATTCAATTTATTATAATATTTATTGGTGTAAATATAACTTTTTTCCCTCAACATTTTTTAGGCTTAATATCTATACCACGACGATATTCAGATTATCCTGATTCTTATTATTGTTGAAATTTAATTTCATCAATTGGAGCAATAATTTCAATAAATAGAATATTATTTTTCATTTTTATTATTTTTGAAAGATTAATTTCAAAACGATTAGTTATATTTAAATTTCATCAATCTTCTTTAGAATGATTAAACAATTATCCTCCCTTAGATCATTCACTAATTGAAATTCCTTTAATTATAAATAATAAAATTAAAAATATTTTTAATAATTAAAATTTAAAAATTTATTAATAAATAATATATATATATATATAATTATTAATATGGCAGATTAGTGCTTTGAATTTAAAATTCAATTATAAAGATTTTTATCTTTTATTAATAAATTAATTTAATAAAATTATATAATGAATTTCAAATTCAAATAAATTTTAATTATTAAAAATTTCTACATGAAATATATTTACATTTCAAGATTCAAATTCTTTTTATTCTGATAATTTAATTTCCTTTCATAATTTAACTATAATAATAATAATTATTATTATTTCTTTAACAACATTTTTTATTATAGATTTTATATATAATAATTATTTAAATCTAACTCTTTTAAAAAATCATACAATTGAAATTATTTGAACTTTATCTCCTATAATTATTTTAATAATTATTTGTTTTCCATCTTTAAAAATTTTATATTATATCGATGAAATTGTAAATCCTCATTTTTCTATTAAAGCTATTGGCCATCAATGATATTGATCTTATGAATATCCAGAATTTAATAATTATGAATTTGATTCATATATATTAAATTATGAACTAATAAATCAATTTCGATTATTAGAAACTGATAATCGATTAATTATTCCATTTAAAATTTCTATACGAATAATTATTTCTTCATTAGATGTTATTCATTCATGAACTATTCCATCATTAGGAATTAAAGTAGATGCTATTCCTGGTCGAATTAATCAATTAAATTTATTTTGTATCCGTCCAGGAATTTATTTTGGACAATGCTCTGAAATTTGTGGAATAAATCATAGATTTATACCTATTATATTAGAAAGAACTTCTTATGAATTATTTATAAATTGAATTAAAAATAAAATTTGAAAAATTAGTTAATTTAAATAACTTTAGATTATCATTCTAAAATTAATATTTTATTATTATTTTTCTATCATTAGATGTCTGAAATAAAGAATTGATCTTTTAAATCAATTATAGTAATTAAAATTTACTTCTAATGAATACCACAAATAATACCTATTAATTGATTAGTTATCTTTATAATATGTTTAATATGTTTATTTACTATTATAATTTTAAGAAATTCATTTTTATTATATATTATCATAAAAAATATTTATAATATAAATAATAATAATAATAAAAATAATTTAATTAAAAAATGAAAATGATTATGATAAACAATTTATTTGAAATGTTTGATCCTTCAATTAATAATTATATTCAATTAAATTGAATTTTTATAATTTTACCAATTATTTTATTTCCAAATTCATATTGATTAATTCCTTCACGAATTTTAATAATTTTTAAATTATTTATTGAATATTTATTTAATGAATTTAAAATAATGATAACTAATAAATATTCAATAAATATTTTTTGATTCTTAAGAATTATAATTCATATTATAATATTAAATTTATTTAGATTAATTCCTTATATCTTTACATCAACAAGACATTTAATATTTAATCTATCAATAGCATTATCTTTATGATTAAGATTTCTAATTTACTCAATTATTAATTTTCCTATAAAAACTTTAAGACATTTAGTACCATTAAATTCTCCAAAATTTTTAATAAATTTTATAGTAATTATTGAACTTATTAGACTTTTTATTCGCCCTTGAACATTATCAATTCGTCTTTCAGCAAATTTAATTTCAGGACATCTTATTCTTATTTTACTAAGAAATTTTATAATAAACTTCATTATTTTATCACCATTAACTTTAATAATTCAAAATATATTATTAATTCTAGAAATTTCAATAGCTTTAATTCAAGCTTATGTATTCTCAATTTTATTAACATTATATTTTTCTGAATCAAATTAATGAAAAAAAACTTTCCTTTTCATATTGTTACTATTAGACCATGACCAATTATTGTCTCTTTTAATACTATAAATATATTATTAAGAACAATTTTATGAATTTCTTTAAATAATTTATTAATTATAATCTTAAATTTATTAATTTTAATTTTATCAACAATAATATGATTCCGAGATATTATTCGAGAAAGAACATTTCAAGGAATACATTCTTTTTATATTTTATCAATAATAAAATTTAGAATAATTATATTTATTATTTCTGAACTATTTTTTTTTTATTTCATCTTTTTGAACATTCTTCCATAATTCAATTTCTCCTTCAATTGAAATTAATTTAATATGACCACCTAAAATAATTAAATTTTTTAATCCATTTGAAATCCCTTTATTAAACTCAATTATTTTAATTATATCAGGATTTTCAGTAACATTAAGACATTATAATATATTAAATAACAAATTTAAATCAAGAATATCAATATTAATATCAACAATTTTTTTAGGATTTTATTTTAATTTTATACAAATTTTTGAATATTATAATTCATTCTTCTGTATTAATGATAGAATTTTTGGATCTATTTTTTTTTTTTTTTTTTTTTTATCCACTGGTTCTCATGGTATTCATGTCTTAATTGGAACATTATTTTTATTATATTCTTTAATTCGAATAATAAAAAATCATTTTTCAACAATTCATCATATTAATTTTGAATTTGCTATTTGATATTGACATTTTGTTGATGTAATTTGATTATTCATTTACATATTTTATTATATCATTATAAATTAAATTAAATTTTAAATATATAGTATAATTAAATTACATTTAATTTCCAATTAAAAAATTTAATATTAAATTAATATATTTAATTAATATAATTTATTATTTATTAATTTTTATAATTTTAATAATTATTTTTTTATTAAATAAAGTTTTATCAATATATAAAAAATTTAACATAGAAAAAAACTTACCTTATGAATGTGGATTTAATCCAATCACAAAAATAAATATTCCATTTTCATTACCATTTTATTTAATTTCATTAACATTTTTAATTTTTGATGTAGAAATTATTTTACTAATTCCTTTAATTTCATATATCAAAACATTAAATTTTTTATATTTATTTATTTTAATAATTTTTTTATTTTTAATATTAATTTTTTCTTTATTAATAGAATGATCATGTAATTATTTAAATTGAATATTTTAGATTATTCTAATTAAATATTTTAATATATATATATATATATATATATATATATATATAAGGATTTAAAAAATAAATCAATCTTTAAGTCGAAATTAAAAGTAAATTTTACTTCTTATATAAATTTAAATTTATATATTAAATAAAATAAATTTTAAATTGAAGCCAAATTAGAGGCATTTTATTGTTAATAAAATAATTGAATTTAATATTCCAATTTATTAATATATATATATATAAATATTATATAAAAAAAATTATTTTAAAAATTATACAAAATTTAAAATTTAATTTAATTTATATAGTTTAAATAAAACATTATACTTTCAATATAAAATTATTAATAAATAAAAAATTAATTGTAAATAGAAATAATTCAATAAAGCTTCTAACTTTAATAATTGATTTAAAATATCATTATTTCTTAGAATTTATTATTAATAATAATATTTAAAATTTAAATTCATATATATATATATAATAAATATTATTTAAAAATTTAAAAAAATTTCCCTAATATTTTCAATCTAATGCTCTAATATAAGCTACTTATATACTATAAATAAACAAATTTTTTTTCTTTTTATTTAATATATGAATATAATTTAAATTAAATTAATATCATTAATATTAATAAATATAAATATAATAATAATAATAATAAAGAAATTTTAAATATAAAATTTATTTCTAATATATCACAAATATATCTTATAATTTTTCCTATAAATTTTTCTAATAAACCTTTCTCAAAATAAAATTCATAATAAATTATTTTATTTATTAATTGATTTATTATAAACTTATAAAAAAATTCTATTATAAAAAATCTTTTAATAAATATCTTACTTTTTTTAAAAAAATTAATATTTAATATTAATATTGAAAATATTAATCCTAATAAAATTATTTTAAATACAAAATATTTATAAATATAAATTAAATTAATATTTAAATGATAAAAAAATAAATTAAGAATAAATTTTCTTAAAATTAATATTATTTATAAATTAATTAATATAACTCTAATTATAATATAATCTTCTCTTAAATATATTAAATTTATTATATAATTATTTATTATTATAAATATTAATTTTAATTATAAAAATTAATATTAAATAAAATTAAATAATTAGAATAATAATTATTTCCTAAACCTCCAACTAAATTAACTCATTTTAATCAATTTATATTTATTGAAATATTTAATCTCAATAAAAATATTAAATTTCTTAAAATATAAAAATTTATAAACTTAAATAAGATAATAATAACAATTACAATTGTAACCTCATTCATTTTTAAATTAAATTTATAATATTAATTTTTTGATGACCAAATTCATAATTTATTCTAACTAATAATGATAGACCTATAACTCCTTCACATACAGAATAAATTAAATAAATTCATCTATTAAAATCAATTAAAATTATATAAAATAAAATAATTGAAATTAAATATTCCAACCCAATTAAAAAATTAAAAAAATAAATATTATTATTTAATAAAATAACTAAAATTATTAAAACAAAATTCAAAATAATAAATTCTAAAATAAATTTAATATTAACCAACTTAAAAAAATTAAATTTCTTAATACAATAATTTTCAAAAATTAATATATATATATATATAATTATATATATATAAATATATATATTATAATAATATATATTAATATATATATATTAATATATATATATATTAAAATATTTATTAAAATATTATTAATTTATATTAAATTATTTTTTTATTAAAATTTTAATTAATAATTAATTCTTTAAAATATTTTATACACACATATACACTCATATATATATATAAATAATCTATATGTCGGAGATAAGAGGACACCGGTGCCTTCCCTCTGAAACCTCGGGAAAATCCATAAAAACGTTGTAATTAAAATCTACAGTTGTAACTAAACGATTTGCCGTCATTCTAACCAATTGTATTTGTTTGAGACTTGTGACAATGAGCTTGGGCTCAAGGCGACAATTAGTCGCCGAACGTGCCCGCGGTCAACGGGACGAACTCTCCATCTAACAAAGGCATTGAGTATTCCTATAGCTCTCCTTAAAAGAAAGATTTGTAGCGGCACGTGGCAGTAAACATTCCAACGGTTTCTGTCCCGTAGCTCGCCACACGCAGATCCTATTCTCCGGGCAGGATGTTTACCAAATGTCGACGCGTCTCCACAGTACGTGATCGGCTAGCCCGAGGACCGTCATAAACACTAATATCTAGTTACCTAAAATCCTTCAACAGATACACAGTCTTTGTCCCAGTTACGGGAAGACAGGAGAGACCTATTTTTCCACGAACGACGTCTCCCACTAGCAACCCTCCCTCAAGGGCAGCTAGCATCCTTTTCTAACTACCGATATGGAGATTGGCCAATTAGCAGCAACTTCAATTTCTCTTACTTTCCGAACGTAGGATGTCCCCGACGAATCCGATGATCTCGTGTCCTTAGACACACCCCGTCATAGTTTTCCTCTGGGGTATCACCGGGTCGGAAAGTCATTCTCTCTTGCGGTCTCATCGACAAAAAAAGAGATTAACGCCAGCGACTATTAACACAGAATCCGACTTAGATCTTTGCGAGTGCGTACGGCTACCGTCCCGTTGTCCGCGGGTTCGTTATTGAACCTAGGATCATTGTCATTAGTTTCTCGAGTATCTAATTACCACGGTTACTTGTCCGGTTCTATGGTAATCGTACACACACACACACGCACACACATATATATATATTTTTTATTAAAATTTTAATTAATAATTAATCTTTTTATTGTAAATAAAATATTTTTATTTACTAATTTTTTAATAAAAACTAAAATTTTTTAATAAAATTTATATTAATATTTATATATCTTTTATCCTATTTTTATCAATTTTTTATTCTAATTTAAAACTTATTAACAATATTATTATATATATTTTATTTATAAAAAATTTAATTTTAATTAAAATTTTATTCTCTCCGTTTATTACGCCCCAAGGCTTACTGTAGGCCGTGTTCCTAACCGTCGCAAACAGATCGTCTTACATGACCGTCGAGATATACACAAAGTAGCGATAAACGCATAGTTGTCGTCAAGCAGCGAGTTCCAGAAACATCTATTCGCCTTCGGTGCGTTATTTTATCCGCATAAAGAAAGAAGCTGGTATACGTGATCATAGGCGCGAACGGTGGCGTGATCCGAGCGTAGTGGGGGTCGTCTTCCAGAGAAGACAAAGGACCAAATGGAAGGGCAGTCAGTGGCAAATGAGAATTCAAACGGGATGCATCGAAAGGTTCAGACGAATAAAATCAAAGTCGCTTAGTCTAACGAATACATCGAGAAATATCATAAAATCGGGTCAAATTACTGTAACAAACTAATTGTATCATCGTTAAATCATTTGTGACGTATTCATTATAACTTTAAATATCGTTAAATATACACGTTTATATTAACTGTGTTAATTCAAAGTTAAAATCATTTGAACTATCTCTGTTATTCTAAACGAAACAGGGGAACGACTAATTCGCGGCGTCGATTATCATAATCGTAGCAAAAATTTACGTCTCCCGCTCACACGTTTCCCTCGCGATCGCGTCTCTACGCGAACGGTCGTAACATTTGGTCCTTCGAGCCGGATCACGAGCATTGGACGATCAAGTGAACAGAGATACAGCAGTAAATCATACAGTGATACACATGATCACATCATCATCAGCATCGCAGCAACCGTTAGCGGCGAACCTCGCGCCAACAACTAGAGGGTCAACTTCCGCAAGGAAATGTCTTACACGTCAAATCAGACACGCACGGTGACGAGCAACGTTTCAATTCGCGACAACAAGGTATGCTCGTTCATTGTATTGTCTTTACAATCCGCTATAACATTTTTTTCATCTTTATTTTTACACTGCGATTTAAGGCAAGAAAAATGATTGAAAGTTTCTTTTGTTCTTGTTTCAAATCATTTTTCCTTCTTAAAAAGGATTTTAAGAAAGATAAAAAATATATTTTTCTCAAAGTATGATAGCGTTTGTGATAGATCATGTATGATCTTGTCCTTTCTTTGCAATGCTATATCTAGTGTCCTTAAATGTTCCATATCTTTTCATTTACTTATACTCTCATCTTATTCTTCTGGTCTGAAAGTATAACTGTTACAGCTTTTAATGGTGTTTTGTTTTTATCTCTTGAATATGAGGTGGAATGGTGTAATAGGTACTGAAGTACACTAGGTGATATTTAACCAATAATGCAAATAACATCGGCTGATTCTTAACGTCGATAAACAATAGCGTCGTTCGGTTGATTTCTCGATAAAAGCGTACCCGTTTCTTTTCGTCTTTCGCGTCTCACGGCTCGTGGTCGAATGTGCTTATTTTTTCGACCGAACTGATTCTTTTTCCATTGCCCATCGATATCATCATCCCCACTGACGTGCGTTCGTTATAAGTGCCCTCGTGGCTGGCGCCTGTATGCCCTTCGGCTGAAGAGAAATTCGGCTGAAGGAGCGTGAAGATATCGATGACAGATTGAGTGCGTCGTGTCGCGTTTCGACGGCGTAGCGTAGCGCTTTGTATCGCGGAGCCGTTGGAAAGTTCCATAGTCCTTGTCGCCACAGTACCCCCTTACCAGTGATAACGCTACGTAAATAAAAGAATATATGGATATTACGAAGTAGCGTGCGCGTTGGCCGGTTCTTAACACTTATCCGAAACCTGCCTGAAACCGATCGGGAAATCGGACTCTTCGCCCAGACCGCGTAACGTATCTATTCCGGGTATTTTCTCCGTTTGTCGTTTGGTTATTGGCGTTCGCCCTGCTTTCGTCGCGGACATTCGTTTGGTCTACCGGAATTAGCACGTTGCGAGTCTCGGCGGACCTTTGTTCGAGGTCTTCGGGAATGACAAACGCAGGCTTCAAGCGATCTATGGAAACCGTTACGTCGCGATTATTTATTTTTACCGTATATGTCTTATCACCTCTCTGTATGACTTTATACGGTGCATCGTACGGTGGCTGTAGTAATGGTCCTCCAATCGCGTCGTGGCGCACGAATACGTATGGCGACGTCTCTAATTCCTTGAAGACGAAAATTTTCTTTTCGCCGTGGCGAGTAATCGGGTGTGGTCTGACCCTCTCCATGCGTTCTCTCAGCCGGTTCGCGTATTCCAAGTTGGCCCGTTGACTAGTTGGCAAAAAGAATTCCGCCGGCAGACGTATGCCGGTGCCGTAAATCATTTCGGCCGCCGTTGCGTTTAGGTCCTCCTTTATCGCGGTTCTTATACCTAATAAGACGATCGGGAGAATTCCGACCCAGTTGCTCGTGTCGTGGCATTTGATCGCCGCCTTTAATTGTCTGTGTAGGCGTTCTACCATCCCGTTAGACGCTGGATGGTAGGCCGTTGTACGCAAATGTTTGACGCCGAGCAACCGCTAGCGTTCCGAACGTTCCGACGGGCGAGGATACGTGTCTGGTGACTTTGTTGCGCTGACACGGTATGCATTGTCGTGTCCACGTTCGGCAATCTTTATTTACCGACGGCCAGACGAAGCGCGTCGCTACCAATTTTCGCGTAGCTCGCATCCCCGGGTGGGAAAGTCCATGTAGCGCTTGGAATACGGTGCGGCGTAACGGTTCCGGTACGTACGGTCGCACGGTCTCGGTTTTAATATCGCAGTATAACTCGACGTTGTGATCGGGAAATCGTACTTTTCTCAGCTGCAACGCGCTCGAGCCAGCATTGATAATTTTGCGTAGCTCGCTATCCTTTTCTTGCGCTGCAGCTAGCGTATGGTGATCTATTGGTTTTCCGATCGCTTCGATGCGAGATAGAGTATCGGCTACGTTATTTTCTACCCCTTTTATGTGACGGATATCCGTCGTAAACTGTCCGACGTAGTCCAGATGTCGAAACTGTCTCGGCGAACACTTATCGAGGTTCTACAAACATTGTGGCCTTTTTCCTACTTAGTTCGGTAATTTTCAATTTTAAGGTGTTGAACAATTTCGTTTCGTTGTAATTTAAGATTTGTTAACGAGCACTTTTCACAAACTGACCGCTGTTACTATTATATATATATATATATATATATATATATATCAATTAATTATTAACAATTTGGGTATTAGCTAATAAAAAAATATAATAATTAAATTGCATTTAATAGTAATTTTTAAAATATATCTAACTTTTTATAAATAATTGAATAATTTTTATTCCTATAAATTAACTATATAATTCTAAAATTATTATTAAATTACAATTTAATAAATTTAATTATATTTTAAAAATTAAATTTATAAACTATATAATAAGCTAAATTAAGCTTATAGGTTCATACCCTATCGATAAATTCAAAAAGTTTTATATAAAATATAAAAATATAAGTAATATGTCTGATAAAAGATATATTTTGATAAAATATTTATGTATATAATTAAATTATACTATTACTATTTATATAATAAGTTAAAAACTAATAGAAATTTTTCTATATAAATTTTATTTTTATATACAATATTTAATTTTTTCAAAAAAAAAAAAAAAAAAAAAAAAAAAAAAAAAAAAAATTATTTTTTATAATAAAATATATATATTCTCTTATTTATCAGTAATTATTTTATTTTTTATTATATTAAATTCATCAAGAATTTACATTAAATGATTATCAATAGAATTTTCAACAATTATTTTAATTAGAATAATTAATATTAAATCAAATAATAAAATTGTTAGAATCATATATTTTATAATATCATCAATTCCAAGATTATTAATTATTATTATTATTTCTTTAAATTATACACAAATTTTTATTTTTAAAAATTATATAATTAATTTTCTAATAAATTTATCTATATTTTTAAAAATTGGTTTATTTCCGTTTTGTTTTTGAATAATTTATATTTATAATATATCTTCATGAAATCAAATTTTAATTATTTCAACATTTATAAAATTTATTCCAATTTATTTTTTTTCTTCAATAACTTTCATTACACCATATCTAATTCTTACTTTATTTATTAATAATACATTCATTGCTTTATATACAAATATACAACTTCTCTATAAAAAAATTATTTGGATGTTCATCAATTTTTAATTCATTATTTTTTTATTTTATTCTTCATACTAATGAAAACTTATTCATATTATTAATTCTAATTTATTTATGTATATTTTCAACTTTAATATATTTTTTTAATTTTTATAATGTAAATAATTTAAATTTTAGAAATTTTTCAATATATTCATATTTTATTATTTATATATTCCTCTTTACCATTATTTTTTTCATTTATATTCAAATGAGAATTTATTTATAATTTAAATTTAAATTTAAGAAACAATTTAATAATTTTGTTATTATTAACAAGAATAATTATAATATGAAATTATTTCATTTTACTAAAATATATTTTATTAAAATTTAAATTTAGTAAAATAATTATACATTTTGAAATTTTTCATATAAAAATCTACATTCTAATTACAATTTTATTTTTTCTTTTATATTTATTTTATTTAATTTAATACAAATATTATTAATTTAATCTTTAAATTTGCAATTTAATATTTTTCTTAAACTATATTAAATATTATAAAATAAATTTTAAAATAGTATTAAAAAATTTTTAATTTTTCTAAATAAATTTACAGTTTATTTCTTTTTCAGACATAATACTTTATTATTTAAAAATTTTTAAATTAATTTTTAAAATTTTATTTAATTTAATTAAATTAAAATTATTATAATTATAATTAAACATTTAATTAATTAATTTATATTAAATTAATATTTAAGATTTCATGTTAAATAAACTATTAATCTTCAAAATTAATTATATAAATTTTATATTTATAAATCTTAATAAAAAAAATGATTAATATCAACTAATCATAAAAACATTGGAATAATATATTTTATTTTTGCAATATGATCAGGAATAATTGGATCTTCAATAAGATTATTAATTCGAATAGAACTTAGTCATCCTGGAATACGAATAATTTATGCTATATTAGGAATTGGATTCCTAGGATTTATTGTATGAGCTCATCATATATTTACCGTTGGATTAGATGTTGATACTCGAGCTTATTTTACATCAGCAACAATAATTATTGCTGTTCCTACAGGAATTAAAGTATTTAGATGATTAGCAACTTATCATGGTTCAAAAATAAATTTTAATATTACAATCATTTGATCTATTGGTTTTATTTTAATATTTACAATTGGAGGATTAACAGGAGTAATATTATCTAATTCATCAATTGATATTATTTTACATGATACTTATTATGTAATAGGACATTTTCATTATGTACTATCAATAGGAGCAGTTTTTGTTATTATTACTAGATTTATTCATTGATACCCAATAATTACAGGTCTAATATTAAATCAAAAATGATTAAAAATTCAATTTATTATAATATTTATTGGTGTAAATATAACTTTTTTCCCTCAACATTTTTTAGGCTTAATATCTATACCACGACGATATTCAGATTATCCTGATTCTTATTATTGTTGAAATTTAATTTCATCAATTGGAGCAATAATTTCAATAAATAGAATATTATTTTTCATTTTTATTATTTTTGAAAGATTAATTTCAAAACGATTAGTTATATTTAAATTTCATCAATCTTCTTTAGAATGATTAAACAATTATCCTCCCTTAGATCATTCACTAATTGAAATTCCTTTAATTATAAATAATAAAATTAAAAATATTTTTAATAATTAAAATTTAAAAATTTATTAATAAATAATATATATATATATATAATTATTAATATGGCAGATTAGTGCTTTGAATTTAAAATTCAATTATAAAGATTTTTATCTTTTATTAATAAATTAATTTAATAAAATTATATAATGAATTTCAAATTCAAATAAATTTTAATTATTAAAAATTTCTACATGAAATATATTTACATTTCAAGATTCAAATTCTTTTTATTCTGATAATTTAATTTCCTTTCATAATTTAACTATAATAATAATAATTATTATTATTTCTTTAACAACATTTTTTATTATAGATTTTATATATAATAATTATTTAAATCTAACTCTTTTAAAAAATCATACAATTGAAATTATTTGAACTTTATCTCCTATAATTATTTTAATAATTATTTGTTTTCCATCTTTAAAAATTTTATATTATATCGATGAAATTGTAAATCCTCATTTTTCTATTAAAGCTATTGGCCATCAATGATATTGATCTTATGAATATCCAGAATTTAATAATTATGAATTTGATTCATATATATTAAATTATGAACTAATAAATCAATTTCGATTATTAGAAACTGATAATCGATTAATTATTCCATTTAAAATTTCTATACGAATAATTATTTCTTCATTAGATGTTATTCATTCATGAACTATTCCATCATTAGGAATTAAAGTAGATGCTATTCCTGGTCGAATTAATCAATTAAATTTATTTTGTATCCGTCCAGGAATTTATTTTGGACAATGCTCTGAAATTTGTGGAATAAATCATAGATTTATACCTATTATATTAGAAAGAACTTCTTATGAATTATTTATAAATTGAATTAAAAATAAAATTTGAAAAATTAGTTAATTTAAATAACTTTAGATTATCATTCTAAAATTAATATTTTATTATTATTTTTCTATCATTAGATGTCTGAAATAAAGAATTGATCTTTTAAATCAATTATAGTAATTAAAATTTACTTCTAATGAATACCACAAATAATACCTATTAATTGATTAGTTATCTTTATAATATGTTTAATATGTTTATTTACTATTATAATTTTAAGAAATTCATTTTTATTATATATTATCATAAAAAATATTTATAATATAAATAATAATAATAATAAAAATAATTTAATTAAAAAATGAAAATGATTATGATAAACAATTTATTTGAAATGTTTGATCCTTCAATTAATAATTATATTCAATTAAATTGAATTTTTATAATTTTACCAATTATTTTATTTCCAAATTCATATTGATTAATTCCTTCACGAATTTTAATAATTTTTAAATTATTTATTGAATATTTATTTAATGAATTTAAAATAATGATAACTAATAAATATTCAATAAATATTTTTTGATTCTTAAGAATTATAATTCATATTATAATATTAAATTTATTTAGATTAATTCCTTATATCTTTACATCAACAAGACATTTAATATTTAATCTATCAATAGCATTATCTTTATGATTAAGATTTCTAATTTACTCAATTATTAATTTTCCTATAAAAACTTTAAGACATTTAGTACCATTAAATTCTCCAAAATTTTTAATAAATTTTATAGTAATTATTGAACTTATTAGACTTTTTATTCGCCCTTGAACATTATCAATTCGTCTTTCAGCAAATTTAATTTCAGGACATCTTATTCTTATTTTACTAAGAAATTTTATAATAAACTTCATTATTTTATCACCATTAACTTTAATAATTCAAAATATATTATTAATTCTAGAAATTTCAATAGCTTTAATTCAAGCTTATGTATTCTCAATTTTATTAACATTATATTTTTCTGAATCAAATTAATGAAAAAAAACTTTCCTTTTCATATTGTTACTATTAGACCATGACCAATTATTGTCTCTTTTAATACTATAAATATATTATTAAGAACAATTTTATGAATTTCTTTAAATAATTTATTAATTATAATCTTAAATTTATTAATTTTAATTTTATCAACAATAATATGATTCCGAGATATTATTCGAGAAAGAACATTTCAAGGAATACATTCTTTTTATATTTTATCAATAATAAAATTTAGAATAATTATATTTATTATTTCTGAACTATTTTTTTTTTATTTCATCTTTTTGAACATTCTTCCATAATTCAATTTCTCCTTCAATTGAAATTAATTTAATATGACCACCTAAAATAATTAAATTTTTTAATCCATTTGAAATCCCTTTATTAAACTCAATTATTTTAATTATATCAGGATTTTCAGTAACATTAAGACATTATAATATATTAAATAACAAATTTAAATCAAGAATATCAATATTAATATCAACAATTTTTTTAGGATTTTATTTTAATTTTATACAAATTTTTGAATATTATAATTCATTCTTCTGTATTAATGATAGAATTTTTGGATCTATTTTTTTTTTTTTTTTTTTTTTATCCACTGGTTCTCATGGTATTCATGTCTTAATTGGAACATTATTTTTATTATATTCTTTAATTCGAATAATAAAAAATCATTTTTCAACAATTCATCATATTAATTTTGAATTTGCTATTTGATATTGACATTTTGTTGATGTAATTTGATTATTCATTTACATATTTTATTATATCATTATAAATTAAATTAAATTTTAAATATATAGTATAATTAAATTACATTTAATTTCCAATTAAAAAATTTAATATTAAATTAATATATTTAATTAATATAATTTATTATTTATTAATTTTTATAATTTTAATAATTATTTTTTTATTAAATAAAGTTTTATCAATATATAAAAAATTTAACATAGAAGAAAACTTACCTTATGAATGTGGATTTAATCCAATCACAAAAATAAATATTCCATTTTCATTACCATTTTATTTAATTTCATTAACATTTTTAATTTTTGATGTAGAAATTATTTTACTAATTCCTTTAATTTCATATATCAAAACATTAAATTTTTTATATTTATTTATTTTAATAATTTTTTTATTTTTAATATTATTTTTTTCTTTATTAATAGAATGATCATGTAATTATTTAAATTGAATATTTTAGATTATTCTAATTAAATATTTTAATATATATATATATATATATATATATATATATATATATATATATATATATATATATATATAAGGATTTAAAAAATAAATCAATCTTTAAGTCGAAATTAAAAGTAAATTTTACTTCTTATATAAATTTAAATTTATATATTAAATAAAATAAATTTTAAATTGAAGCCAAATTAGAGGCATTTTATTGTTAATAAAATAATTGAATTTAATATTCCAATTTATTAATATATATATATATAAATATTATATAAAAAAAATTATTTTAAAAATTATACAAAATTTAAAATTTAATTTAATTTATATAGTTTAAATAAAACATTATACTTTCAATATAAAATTATTAATAAATAAAAAATTAATTGTAAATAGAAATAATTCAATAATGCTTCTAACTTTAATAATTGATTTAAAATATCATTATTTCTTAGAATTTATTATTAATAATAATATTTAAAATTTAAATTCATATATATATATATATAATAAATATTATTTAAAAATTTAAAAAAATTTCCCTAATATTTTCAATCTAATGCTCTAATATAAGCTACTTATATACTACAAATAAACAAATTTTTTTTCTTTTTATTTAATATATGAATATAATTTAAATTAAATTAATATCATTAATATTAATAAATATAAATATAATAATAATAATAAAGAAATTTTAAATATAAAATTTATTTCTAATATATCACAAATATATCTTATAATTTTTCCTATAAATTTTTCTAATAAACCTTTCTCAAAATAAAATTCATAATAAATTATTTTATTTATTAATTGATTTATTATAAACTTATAAAAAAATTCTATTATAAAAAATCTTTTAATAAATATCTTACTTTTTTTAAAAAAATTAATATTTAATATTAATATTGAAAATATTAATCCTAATAAAATTATTTTAAATACAAAATATTTATAAATATAAATTAAATTAATATTTAAATGATAAAAAAATAAATTAAGAATAAATTTTCTTAAAATTAATATTATTTATAAATTAATTAATATAACTCTAATTATAATATAATCTTCTCTTAAATATATTAAATTTATTATATAATTATTTATTATTATAAATATTAATTTTAATTATAAAAATTAATATTAAATAAAATTAAATAATTAGAATAATAATTATTTCCTAAACCTCCAACTAAATTAACTCATTTTAATCAATTTATATTTATTGAAATATTTAATCTCAATAAAAATATTAAATTTCTTAAAATATAAAAATTTATAAACTTAAATAAGATAATAATAACAATTACAATTGTAACCTCATTCATTTTTAAATTAAATTTATAATATTAATTTTTTGATGACCAAATTCATAATTTATTCTAACTAATAATGATAGACCTATAACTCCTTCACATACAGAATAAATTAAATAAATTCATCTATTAAAATCAATTAAAATTATATAAAATAAAATAATTGAAATTAAATATTCCAACCCAATTAAAAAATTAAAAAAATAAATATTATTATTTAATAAAATAACTAAAATTATTAAAACAAAATTCAAAATAATAAATTCTAAAATAAATTTAATATTAACCAACTTAAAAAAATTAAATTTCTTAATACAATAAATTTCAAAAAAATTTTATAACAATATCTATAATTCCCAAAATTATTGTTTTTATTTAAACTATTTTTGGTTAAATTTATATATTAGATATATAGTTTAATAAAAACATTAATTTTGTAAATTGCAAATTTAAAAATATTAATATAACTATAGATAATTTTAATATATTAATTTATTATTAATGAAAACTTTTATAATTCTATTATTCCTTTTATTTATAAATTTAAATATTAATTTAATTTTAATTTTAAATTATTTCTATTTAAATACCTTTATATCACCTTTAAAACAAATATTATATTCAATTTTTTATATTATTTTTATAAAAATAAATATCATTAACATATAAACAAATAATTTCATTAAACTTATATATCTTATTAATTATTTTTATTAGAGGAATTTTAATTTTATTTTCTTATTTTATTAGTTTAATTAATAAACCATTTACAAAAACCAATTATTTAAATTTATTTTTTACAAATTTAATTTTAATATTAACTTTTTTATTCTTAATTAATCATTATGATATAAATATCAAAATATTAAATTTTAATTATTACAAAAATAATAAAATTTATAATATTAAAACATTATATTTAAATCCCAACTATTATATTCTTTTAATATTTATTATTTTCTTAATTATTATATTATTTATTATAACAAAAATTTGTTATATTAAAAACAAAAACTTACGAGCAAAAAAATGAAAAAAGTAATTTCATCAATTTATAAAATTCATATAATAAATTTACCAATATCATTTATTAATTTACCTACTCCAATTAATATTAATTACTTATGAAATTTTGGATCAATACTTGGAATATTTTTAATAATTCAAATTATCTCAGGATTATTTTTATCAATACATTATTGTCCAAATATTATTATTGCATTTTATAGAATTTCAAATATTATAAAAGATATAAACTCAGGATGATTAATTCGATTAATTAATATAAACGGTGCATCGTTTTATTTTTTCATTATTTATTTACATATTTTATTTAACTTCATTTTATTTACATTAATTAACTTACAAATACCTTACATCTTAGGTGATCCAGATAATTTTAAAATAGCAAATCCAATAATTACACCAATTCATATTAAACCTGAATGATATTCTCTATTTGCATATTCAATTCTACGAACAATTCCAAATAAATTAGGAGGAGTAATTATACTTTTTATATCAATTTTTATTTTATATTTAATTCCATTAATTAATTTAAATAATTTAAAAAATAATACATTTTATTTTATAAATAAAATTTTTTATTGATGATTTATTAACATTTTTATTATACTTACTTGATTAGGAAAACAAATAATTGAATATCCATATACAAATTTAAATATATTATTTACATCAGTATATTTTATATATTTAATTTTATCATTTTTATAAATAATATTTGAGATATATTATTAAAAAAAAATAATTAGTTAATAAACTTGAATAAGTATATGACTTGAAATCATATTATAGAAATAAAGTTTTCTATTAACTTTAAATAAACAATTATCTAATTATAAATTAAAATTTAATTATATAATTAAATTATTATAATTATTAAACATAAATAATATATTTAATTTAAACCAAAATTAATTATATTTACATTTTTTTTAAATTTTAGATTTATCTAATAAATTTATAATTTATTTAATAAAACCTATAAATAAAAAATAAAAAATTTAATTTATATATATATAATATCTATAAATACATATATATAAATATTATAAAATTTAAATACACAAATTTATGTATATATATTTAATATATTTAAATACACACACAAATTTACTTATTTATATTTATATATATATATAAACACAAACTTACTAATAATATTAATATATTTATATAAATAGATACAAATTTATTAATATACACACATATTTAAATATATATATAAAATACACACACACACACATATTTAAATATAATTTTTAAAATAAAATTAATTTTTTAATTAATTAAATTTATATAAACAAACTTTTATATATTTAAATATAATAATTAAAAACTTAATCTATATATATATACATATAAATTTTTATAATTTTTAAATTAATGAAATTAATTTAAAATTAATAATAATTTATTATAAAAAAATTTTATTAAAAATTAAATATTTTTTAAAATACAAATTAAAATACTATCGAAACAATAAATTCTTTTATTAAATAAATTAATATTAAATGTATTAAAATTAACACTAATAATTCAACCCAACATATTATTATTAATTTATCATATCGAATACGAGGTAATACACCACGAATTATAATTAATAAAATTAAATGAAATAAATAAACTAAAATAAAACTAAATGATCATCAATTTAATCCAAAAAACATTATTGTTAATAATAATCTTATAAATATAACATTTAAATATTCAGATAAAAAAATTAATACAAATAATCTTCTATAATATTCAACATTAACTCGAGAAACTAATTCTGATTCACCTTCAATCAAATCAAATGAAACTCGATTTAAATCAATTAATGCTCTAATTATAAAAATAATATATAAAGGATATATAAAAAAAATATATATATTATATTGAAATTTTATAAATATAAATAAAGAGTAATTCTCAATTAAAATTATTAGTAAAAAAAAAACCAAAAATAATAAAATTTGAAATGAAATTATTTGAGAAACTGAACGTAATGAACCTAAAATTGAATAATTACATAAAGACACTCAACCAATTATTATAATTGGATAAACCATTAATCTCAAAATTAATATTAAAAAAGTAATTCTATAATCAATAAAAAAAAAAGAATATATTCAAGGATAAATAAATCATAATATTAATGATAAAAAAAATATAATTATTGGACTATATAAATATAAATTATTAAAATTAAAAAAAAAATTCCTTTGATATCAATTTTAAAGCATCTCTAAAAGGTTGAAATAAACCTTTAATTATTAATTTATTTGGACATTTCGTAATTGAATATAACCTAATATTTTACGCTCAAATAAAGTTAAAAAAGCCACTCTAATCAAAATTATAAATATTATTAATAAAAAATTAAAAAAAAAATTATATATTATAATTTTGTTATAATTTATTTAAATTCTAAATTTAATGCACTAATTTGCTAATATAATCAAAATTATTAATTAAAATTAATAATATAATTTAATTAAAAATTATAGTCCCTTCGTACAAATAATTTATTTATTTTTATAGATAGAAACCAATCTGACTCACGTCGATTTGAACTCAAATCATGTAAGATTTTAAAAGTCGAACAAACTTAATTATTAAACTTCTGCATTTAAAATTTATCTTAATTCAACATCGAGGTCGCAATCATCTTTATTAATATGATCTTTAAAAAGATATTACGCTGTTATCCCTAAGGTAATTTATTCTTTCAATTTATAATACAAGATCATTAATTATTCTTTAATTAAAGTTTATATTTAAAATAAAGTTTTATGAATTTACTAATCCTCCCAATTAAATATTTATATTTAAAAAATTTAAAATCTAATATATATAAATATAAAATTCTATAGGGTCTTATCGTCCCATAAATATATTTTAGCATTTTTACTAAAAATTTAAATTAATTATATATATATATATATATATATATATATATAATTAATATATATATTAATATATATATATATTAATATATATATTAATTAATATATATATATATATATATATATATATGAGACAGTATATATCTCATTAATTCTTTCATTCTAGTTTTTAATTAAAAAACAATTGATTATGCTACCTTTGTACAGTCAATTATACTGCAGCCATTAAATAATTAAATCATTGGGCAGATAGACTTAAAATTAAAATCAATAAGCCATGTTTTTGATAAACAGGTGAATATATTTAATTTGCCTAATTCCTTATATATATATATATTTCAAAATTTATTAAAAAATAAAAATTTTAAACATAAAATATTACTAATATAATCATTATACTTAATTTAAATAATTTATAAATTATTTTTTTTTAATAAATATATATTATTCAATTTTATATAAATTTCTTAAATTTTTAAAATAAAATCATTAAATTATTAAGTATTTATTAATAAAAATTATTACTAAATCAATATAATTATAATATAAATTCTTAAATAATAATAATAATTCAATTATATATTTAAATTTATAGATTATCCCATAAATTTTTTATATGAAAATAAAAAAAATTATAAAATAAATTTTTTATATTTTTTATATATTAATTAAATTCATTTAAAAAAAACTAGATATAAAAAAATCGATTAACATTTAATTTCTAAATATATATTATAATTTTTTATTCAACAAAAACATAATTATATATTTAACTCTTTTTCTTTCGAGAATAATAAAATTATTAAATTATATTAACCCTGATACAAAAGGTACAAAATTTATTTTACTTATTTAATTCTTTAAAATTTCATTCACATTACTAAATCTATAAATCATTATATTATTTCATAAATTATTACTTTAACAATTATTTATTATACAACTTTACAAAAATATAATTTAATAAATTTTAAACTAAAATATTAAATTTATTATCTTAAAAAAAAATTCAATTTAAATAATTTTCATTAAAAATGAAATATTATAAAAACTAATTTTTTATCTAAGAACATTTTCCAATATTTTTACTATGTTACGACTTATTCCACAAATGAAATTGACGGGCAATTTGTACACTTTTCAAAACTATTTTCAAATTAATTAATTTATTAATTTTACTTTTGAATCCTCTTTCAAGTTAATATTAAAATATAATTATTAAAAAATTAAATTTATTATAACTCATAAATTCTTAAATATACTACATTTTGATTTGAATTAAAATTTTTTATTAAATTTTTATTAAAATTAATTTTATATAATAATATACAACAATACATAAACATCTACTTCAGTTTATCTTATCGTGGATTATCAAATTAAACTACAAGTTTCTCTAATAAGAATGAAAAGCCGCCATATAATTTAATTTTAATGATTCAACATTTAATAATAACACACACACATTATATATATATATATATATATATATATATAACACACAATTTTTTTATATATATATATTTATTTAAATATAATTAATTTATATTAAATTATTTTTTTTATTAAAATTTTAATTAATAATTAATCTTTTTATTGTAAATAAAATATTTTTACTTAAACTATAATTTTTTAATAAAATTTATATTAATATATATATATATATATATATATATATATATTTTTATCCTATTTTTATCTATTTTTTATTCTAATTTAAAACTTATTAACAATATTATTATATATGTTTTATTTATAAAAAATTTAATTTTAATTCAACTTCCGCAAGGAAATGCGTTGCACGTCAAATCAGACACACACGGTGACGAGCAACGTTTCAATTCGCGACAACAAGGTATGCTCGTTCATTGTATTGTCTTTACAATCCGCTATAACATTTTTTTCATCTTTATTTTTACACTGCGATTTAAGGTAAGAAAAATGATTGAAAGTTTCTTTTGTTCTTGTTTCAAATCATTTTTCCTTCTTAAAAAGGATTTTAAGAAAGATAAAAAATATATTTTTCTCAAAGTATGATAGCGTTTGTGATAGATCATGTATGATCTTGTCCTTTCTTTGCAATGCTATATCTAGTGTCCTTAAATGTTCCATATCTTTTCATTTACTTATACTCTCATCTTATTCTTCTGGTCTGAAAGTATAACTGTTACAGCTTTTAATGGTGTTTTGTTTTTATCTCTAGAATATATTCCGCTTCATTTATCACTTTTAATTTATCGTCATCCCTTCGAGTTCATCTATCTTATCTTGTAGTTTCAAGTTTTCTTCTTTTTTCTATCCATTTTATTTCCTTATCTCCCGTTATTTTTCTCTAGCTTAACATCTTGTATTAGGTGTAACTAAATATATTATTTGCCTTTCTTATCTCCTTTAATTTGTCTTTCATATTTCTCATTTCTTCTCAACGCGAGAATTGATTGTAATTTCAACAAATAAATAAAAAAAAAAAAATTTCTCATTTCCCTAAACATATCTATCTTTTTCAGGATTTCAAATTTCATGCCTTTATTCCCTGTGTTCACAACTATATTTCCTTTGTTTATACTTGTTGTTATCTATTCTTTGTCTTTTGTTGCCATTTTGCTGTTTATGATGTGTTTTTCTAATTTTCCTCTTGTGTTTCTTTCCTCTACCATTTTAGTTGTAACTGTCTACTTTCTTGAGATTTCTTTGTTCCGTTGTAGTTTCCTATTATGTGTTTTATCTTTTTGTTTTTTTTTTATTTATTTCACTGTTAGAATTTCTTGCTTCTTACAACATTTTATCGTATTGTCTTGTTCTTCTTTTATTACACTCTACATGTGGGATTCAGCCAACTGTGGATATTGACAACTGTATGTGGAAAGTAATGAAATAATTCTGGAAATCAATGTTTCTGAAATTTTCTTTCAGATATTACTCTTTATGCCACATTTAAGTATAACTGTGAAATAAATTTTTATCTTTTCTTGTAAGTGTACTTTTACACATCGTTCCTGGTGATAGTGGTATAACAATATTTTATTGCACACACAAAAACTGGACTTATGCTGCAATAAAATGAAATTATAACACTAACTTTTGTTACAATGATTATAAAAAATTAAATAAACTGCGGAGGTCTATGCAGTAAATATGCAAAGTATATGCGATGTTATACCCGTTGAGTCCAACAAGAACTTCGGGATATTTTGTGGTGGTGTAATATGGTCCAGTGGCAGATAGCGCGGAGACAATGTATCTATGTGCTGAATCAAAAGTAAAACTTTTTTATTTCTAACTTTTCCAAAATTAAACTTTTACTAATATATTTGTGATGTTAGATTTACTTATTGATATGTATTTAATTATCATTTACTCAGTAAGCAAATATGCTCCAAATTATATCGTGGTTGGTCTTATCTGAATGAGAAAAGTGTGACAAATATGTTGGTAAATGATTTCATTTACCACAATGAATCAAAAATAAAAAGAATTTGATTTATGAGTTGAGGGTCTCAGCTTGTGGGAAGTTTTTAATGTTTGCGTAATGTACGCCTAGTATAGGTGCTCACATAAACGTTGCACTTCATACTACCATTTATTGACTTACAATGTAACCATTCCTTAGACTATGAACTTACAAACTAGTATAGGGAGGCCCGATATTGTATTATGGATCGCTGACATTTTAGGAGGGGGAAGAAAGAGAATAAACGTATGAGATATATAATTACGTATATATGATTACACAATTGCAGGGAACATTTTCTTAATTTAACTGTGTTTGTATAACGTCAATTCACATCAGAGACCAGGCCACACACCGCGGGCAGGATGGCGCCCAGATGTCTGCACATTCTTGGCGCGTGCCCTCAGTAGTCCTAAGTACCCACCAGCGGTCTTGGAATTTTCATAGTTAAGGTCCTTCAGGCCAAGCGAGTATCTCTTGTCTTAGATTTCCTTTTACGTTTATTGTTTACTACGGGTTAACAGGGAAAGTAGGTTTTCCTCGCGTCTGGTATGTTGCGTTAGCAACTTTCTCACGAGGGCGGCTAAAACCCTTCCTGGTCCACCAACCGTCTTATTATCCAATCGGAGAAAGATGTCTACTACCCTCACTTCCTTAACCAAAATTATCATCAACAAGTCCGATAGTCCCGTGTCCTTAGACACACCCATCCCTAGCTTTCCCCAGACACAGTATCGTCAGTAAAACTTCACTTATTCCGTATCCTTAGAATAGTCAACATATCTTTACCGGTCTCTATCCTTATAACAGTCGCGTACTTAACGTATCAGTGTAACTAAGTTTTACATAAGGTGATTGGAGTGAATTGTGATTTGTGTGTGTTAATTCAGTGTGTATTTCATTGTGATTGCTGAATTCATAATAAAGATTAATGAAAACAAAATTAATAGTTGTGTTACGACTCAGCTATTTTATTTTATCGTCTAACCCTCAAGTTTACGTGACATTTGCATTGTTCTTTTGTGATCTTTGCTTACAATCTTTGGTTCATTTACTAACTAAACATACGGTTTTCTTATCGCTATAATTTAATTTTCTACGGTGGTTAGCCACCTATATTTATCTTTATTGTCTTTGAGTGTCTCACTTAAATCTACGGTTGACAATTTATACATAAGTCTTATATTGCTATCCTTATGGTCTATGTCGCTATCGTACAGTATTTTTTATTATTACGTTTCTGCTGTAGTGATAGAATAATGCTAAGTTATTATTGTTTTGGATTAATTTCACGCTATCTAAACAGGTGAAGGATTCCGGGGGGAAATAACCTGTTTTTTGAATGTGTTTATGGTATAACGGGTTTGACTATAGATTGTGGGCGACGATGAAGTTTATGATTATTTTGTGTATCTTTGACCAGTGGTCTGACTAATTTAAGAATGAAGAATCGATATGGATTAATTTGGGCTCTTCGTATAGCTTGTGATTTGCTATATTTGCTAAATTTCAATTCTGGCAATCTATATATTCCTAAACATGCTGTGATGTATTTTCTTTCAATGATTCTTAATTTTTCCGTGGCGTTGACACTTACATTGAAACAGATTTAACGACCATACATTAGAATGGTTGGTCTAATTAGTGTTTTGTAGCAGTGAAGTTTCATTGATCTGTGCGAATCTTTCGAGTAAGGTAGTCTTATGAGGTATAAGAAGAATTTATCTGCTTTCTATAACTGTGTCTTTATGTTGTCGTTGTGATTTAACCCGAAGTTTAGATGGACTCCGAAGCATCTAACTTTGTTTGCATCGGAAAATTTTCCGTTGATGTTTTCTGTTGTATGGAAGAATATTTTCGAATTTATTCTCACGTCGTACTTTGCTTTTGAAGTTTTTGAAATATATGGACTGAACGAGATTGTTTCACATTTATGGGTGTAGATTCTTAGCTTCCGTGTTGGAAAGCGTAATTTTCTACTTTCTTGACTAGGTCTTGCAGCTGGATTTTTATTTGTCACGGTTTATTGTTTCTGATGTAATTAACATATCATTTACGAATGCTATTGCTGATTTATTATTTTGATTGCCGTTCTTGTTCATGCCATACATTTATAATAGGACACTAAACATGGATATTGAACAGGATAGGCCGGTTTACCGTGTCTTACTGTAGATCTCGATGCGTTTGGTCCTTTTGCTTGATCCCTCTGAGAGGTAGAAGTATCTATCATTTTCTTTTTAATTTTTCCTTTATTAAACGTTCTTATTTGTTTCTACAAATACTTACATTTTTGTATCATTTGCTAATTACTATAGCATGGGGATTTCTGTGCTATTACCCATAATAAAAAAAAAAAACAAAATAAAATAAGGAAGGTTTTTAACGTTTTAATTAGAATGTATGGGTGTGTGATTTGTTAATAATTGAGGATGAGTAAGGATAACTATCATCATCATTATCATTATTATTATTGTTGTTGTTGTTGTTGTTGTTGTTGTTGTTGTTGTTGTTATTTTCTGTGTCCCTTGGTTCTCCTGTTATTTCTCATTCTTCTATTACGTGTCTCAGGTCTTCTTCTTTCTTTTTACATAGCTTGCATCTTTTTTCTCCCTCTTCTTTCCAGTATTCCCTTGATTTAGTCTCGTTTCCGCATCTGAATCTTGCTAATATTTTTCTGTCCTTCCACTTCATCCTCCCTTCTAAGTATTTTGCTAACTCTTCTTTGGCGATTTTTCTATAATGTTTGTCATACTTTGATTCCCTTATCCTTTCCCCCTCTCTTCTGCTTCTCTCTTTCTCCTTTCTTCTATAATTTGGTCTAGTGTCATCTTTTCTTGCTCTTCTCTTACTTCCATCTGTGTCCCTCCATTTCTCATCCTTTCTAGTCCCTTCTTTCTCTTTCTTGCTCTTTTCCGTTATTGGCCATTTCCCCAGTTTCTCTCTCTTTCCTTTATGCACTTCTTTACTAGTTCCTTTTTTGACTTTATGGCTTTCCCTTCATACCTTGCTGCTCTTCCTAATACTTTTTCTTTGATTTCTGTTAGCTTACATTCTTCTATCGATATATAATTCGGTGTTGTCATATCTAAACCTAAGCTCCATTTCACATATCTTCTTTGTATTCTATCCAGCCTTTCTTCCATGTTCCAGCCTCATACCTATGCTCCAAACAGCGCCACGTTCTCTACCAGCGTTCCAAACATCTTCATTCTCCTCTTGTTGTCCTGTTTGGAAATTTTTTCTTCCACGCCCCATGTTTTCTTCATTGCTATTCTTGCTCTCTTTTTCCTGTCTTCTATGTGTTTCTCATCACTACCGTTTTTTCAGTAGTATGTACCCTAGGTATCTTATCTCGTCCACTTCTTCTAATTCTCGTTCTCCCCATTTCCATTTTCTTTGTCTCCTCTTGTTTTTTCGTTTTTCTCGAAAACTACACTCTTGGCCTTTTTCGTGCTCAGTTCCAATTCGGTTTCCTTTAAAAATATTTCGAATCTCTTTAGCATTTCCTTTAGCTTCTCCTCTCTATCAACCATCAGCACAATATCGTCTGCATATGTCAATGACCATACCTTTCTTTCTCCTACCACTATGCCCCCCCCCCCCCGACTTGTCCTTTCCTTAATTCTTCTTCCAGCCCCGCCACGTAGATGTTAAACAACGTAGGGCTCAACGGGCATCCTTGTCTGACTCCCCTCACTGTCCAAAATTCTTTTGTGTTGTTATTCTTGATTCTTACCACATTCTTTGTTTCTGCGTATATCTCTTTAATCCTTCTGGTTAAGTTTTCGTTAATCCCCATGTTTCTCATTTTCTCCTCCAATTTCTTTCTGTTTAGCCTGTCGAACGCCGCTTTTAAGTCCGCAAAGCAGGCATGTAGTTTTTCTTTTTCTCTACTCAACTGTTTGTCTATGATATGGTTTATCACAAATACCGCGTCCTTCTTTTCTGAATCCGAATTGGCTCTCTTTCAGTTTGTTTTCAATCTCTGCCTTCAGTCGTTCGTGCAGTATCCCTGCACAGATCTTGTATGCTGTATCCATTAATGTTACTTTTCTGTAACCCTTCCCTGCTCTCTTGTCCCTCTTTTTATATATCGGACATATTTGCTCCTTTTTTCCAATCTTCTGGTATCCCCACCCCATTCCATATTTTCCTTAACAGAGCCCATAACGCTTCACCCACTTCCTTCGGTGCATACTTCCATACTTCATTTTCTAACCCGCCTTCCCCCATTGCTTTCTTCTCCTTCAAGTTTCTTAGTTTGTATATCCTCTTCCTCTTCCTTCTCTATATATTATCTTCTCTCTCCTCCATTATTTTCTCTTCTGCTCGATGCTCCTCTTTTTTCCTGCCCTCTTTGTGCTCTGTTCCTTCTAAAATTTCCATAAAATGATTTTTCCACTCTTCCTCGCTTATTTCATATAATCTTCATCTATATTCTCTCTTCTTCTTCTGTATTTATTTATGTATTTCCACGCTTCTTGTTCTGTTTTGATCTTCTTGATTTTCACCATTTCTTCTTCTTCGTATCTTTCCTTTCTTTGTTTGCACCTCTATTTGAATGCCTTTTTTCCTCCATAAGAGCTTCTCTACTGTATTTTCCTTTCATAAACTTTGTCACCTTCCTTCTCATCTCTCTTTTACTCTCTTTTCCTCTCTTTCTATTCCTTATCTTTACTTTCTTCTTTTGCATTGCTTCGTTTATCTTCTTGTTGATTTCTGTCCACATTTCCGCTACTGTTCTTCCGTTGCAGGTCCAGTCTTTACATTCGTCCAAGTATTTTTCCACACTTTTGTTTGTCCATTCCCTCTTCTCCTTCTCTTCTTCTTCCTTTTCCTCATTTTTTTTTTGTAATTCCGCCCCCCCCCCCCCTATTTCTATTTCTAACGGCATGTGGCCTGACTCTGTTCTTTTTCCTATTTTCATGTAAATTATTTCTTCTGTCGCCACCTGATTGCCAATCACATAGTCTATTACTGAGTTTCCTCTCTCGCCAATATAGGTCCGCTCCTCTCCTTCTTTATCGCTGCCATTGATTATCTTTAGCAGTGTTCTTCCTTCCATGTTTATTGTCTTGTCTTTTGATCGTCTGTTTTTTTCTTTCCCTACGTCCTCGTTTATCGACCCTCCCTCTTCTCCCGTTCTTGCGTTCCAGTCTCCGCCGATGATCACCACTTGCTCTTCTCTTCCGTCTACTCTTTCCTCTATTTTTTTCCATGTCCATTATGTATCTTGATTATAAACCATCATTATCCTATACGTCTTGTAATTGTATATTATTTTTCTTCCAACTATATTATCACTAATTCCTTTATATCCTATTTCTCTTAGGTTTTTATTTATACCCGTCGTTATTCTTCCCTTTGCTCTTCCTTTTTTCCTTACTGTCATTGCTGCCCTGCATTTCCAGTCGAATTCTTTGGGTAGTCTATATTTTAACTTTTCTCTTTTGTCCTTACTTATTAACCCTGCTACATTTCAGAAGCACGTTTTCATCCCCATTGTAGTCCCCCCTCCTGTTCCTCTTTTTTCATTTTCCTTCCCCTCTCTTTCTTTCTTCCTCCAGCCTCTCTTCGTTTTCGTTCCACCTGTACCATTTGTTTTCTATTGTTAGTTTCTTGTATCCTGTCCTTACATATTCGCCTTGTTCCATTCTTTCTCTGGCTACCCTTCTTATGTGTTGCTTCCCATCCCTTTCTTTTTTTGTCAGCCTTTTCCCCCTTGCTTTTCCCATTTGCTTTTCTCCTTCATTATCCTTATTTTTTCCTCCATTGATTTCATCGTTGCCACTTTTATTGTGTTCTTGCCCCCCCCCCCCCCCCCACCTTTATCATATGTGCTTTTTCTACTTCTGCCCCTATCCTCATTTTTTCGTTTATAAACTCCTTTACTGTCTCTTCATTGCTTCCTTCGTTCCAGTCCACTCCCTTGATTACTATGTTTCTTCTTCTTTCCTCTCTCTCTGCCCTGTCCTGATCCTCTCCAATTCTTCTGATTCTACCCAATAATTCTTTCTTTTCCCATTCCCACTCTCCTTTCTCTCTGTCTGTCTCTCTTTCCCTTCTTTCCCTTCTTTCCCTTTCCTCTTTCATTTCTCTCTTCAGCTCCTCCACTTGCTTTTCCAATATATATATATATATATATATATATATTTTATTTCCTCGATCATTGCCTCGAATCCTCTTTCCATTTTCTCTATTTTTTCCACCACTGCCTCCATTACTTTCTCTCTGGCTGGTGTCTCTTTTTCTGTCGAGCTGTATTTGTCCAGTGTATTTTTGAAGACTGCTTTACCAGTACTCCTTGGTCTTCCCCTGTTTGTCGCCATCTGCCGTTTCCCTACCTTACTTTGTTTTGCCGCGCTTCTAGCCTCCTAATCTCTTCTTTTCTAGTTTTTCTTATTTGTAGCTTTCTCTCGTTCTTGTCTCCTTTTTCGCTTTTCTTTTGCCTTCTCCTCGTATGCTCACTCTTTATTTTCCCTTCTTCATGCCTCTTTATGCTTCCTGTTCCTTTTTCCCTTCACACTTCACTTTTTCCACAGAGATCTCCGTCCGTGTGTTACCCTCGGCCCGAACCGAACCGAAAGCCCAAGTAAGGATTACTATTTTTGGCAAGCGAGTTTATGTAATTGTCCATTTTGTCGTGATATGCTTTAGAGAATTTTGTGTGTACTTAGTATCGATGTTAGTATAGTTGATTGGAAGGTTTCTGTTTTCTTCATATTTGATTTGGCAACCATGCCCCATTTTTGTAGTTCATAAGACCAGGCTGCATATGTCTGATTTAGATTTTCTTGCTACGAGCTACATGGAATTTCTGATTAGATGTAAGTGTTTAGTTTTTTCTTGTATGTGTTTCTTCCAGTTCAACTTATGACCCAGATGTAACTCCAGATGTATTTAACGAAAGTTGTCTGTTGGATTTCCTGATTTAACAATTTGTTTGAGTTTGGATCTAAGATAAGGTCACTGCAGCAATAGCTTAATGCGTCAACATGTGACATTTTCACATTCAATTTTGTAAGATCACCCATTGCGCAATGCGTGGGTCGACCGTTTGTTTGCTTAACGTGAGACGCGAACTATCGTAATGGGTAACGATCTTAAAATGAATCCCATAAATATCAATATGGAACCTATTGATGGCATGAATAACGGCTAAACGTTCCAGCTCGAAGCTGCAATATTTTGACTCTACGATAGTGGTTCGTTTACTAAAATAAAATATAAGTCGAAAGAAACCGTCCGTTTGTTTTTTAATTAATACCGCGCCGAAATCACTTGCGATGGCATCACAATGCAACTCTGTTTTAAAATCGGGGAATAGATAATCAAAACCGGTTTATCAGCTAATTTACCTTTTTAAACACGTAAAGGCCGTATTTTCTTTCGCGCCAAACTGGAAATTCGCATCGTTTCTTAATAATTCATATAGGGATTTCGTTAAAATAGAAAAATTTGGAATAAAATACCTAAAATAGCTTGCGGGGTTCACAAAATGCAGTACGTCTTTCGCCGTTCGTGGCAGTGGATAGTCTCGGACATATTCAATGCCGTCTCGACTGGAACGAATACTAGATTCATTAAAATTAGTTAGCCAAGATATGTAACTTCGCGGTATGAAAAAAGAAAATCTGTCTAAATAGAATTGTAAATCGTTTTATACAGCTAAATGAAAAATTTCTTCAAACATTCAAAAAATCAAAATATGTTCTTTAAGCGTTTCTGTAGCGACTAAAATATCATCTAAATATAGTACGACTTTATTCTTTTTAACGAGATTGGTAAATACAAAATTAATATATCATTGAAAAACACGCGGGGCATTAGTAAGCTCTAAAGGCAATTTCAGGTGTGCGAACTGTACGAAAGATGTATATTTAATAGATGATTTTGAAACCCTTACGTGATGGAAACCATTCTTTATGTAGTTTCGACCAATCGCGGGGAGACGTAATCGCGAGGAGAGACGTCAACGAGAGTCGTAAATTCCCGTTACGATTATAGCAATCGACGCCACGAATTGACCGATCCCCTGATTTCCGTTGAGATAATAGGGATGATTTAGTTTGTATAACACTGTGATTCACAGAATTGTAAATTATATATTTCCAACACTTAGATTACACTGTTGAGCATAGATAAATAGATAATCACTTATCGCACGAAGATAAGATAGATGTGTACGTTAGAGCAGGGCTCTTATAATTGGATTTAGTGTATTAGTGGACGTAGCACTATAATATATTTAGTAGAGGAGATGTATGTTCGACAATACCGAGAACCGACTAAAATAGTTTACGTGAATTATGCTACTCTAGCGTTATGCTTAGACTGCCACGTTAGGCGTTAGCGTTAAACTGACTAGTTGACTTGACTCTCCCGATGTCGTAAGAGAACGAGGTGACTTTTCCAACGGTGTAGAAGAAGTGAAGTTGAGTGACGATGCTGTGTCGGAGGAAAGCTAGTGATGGGTGTGTCTAGCGCACGGGACCATCGGATTTGTTGATGACGATTTTGGCTAAGAGAGTGAGGGAAATAGGCTTCGTTGTTAATTGGTTAAACGAAGGTTGGCGGACTAAGAAGGGTCTTAGCTGCCCTCGATAGAAAGTTGTTATTAGGAAGCATCGTACGTGGAAAAACCCAACTCTCCCTTGGCAAGCCGTGGTAGATAACAGTCTAAAAGTGATTGAGAAAAATACATTTGTTGAGTCGGAAGGACCTTAGCAAGCAAATTACTCGGATTTATGACGGGTGCTTAAGGCTATTGAGAGTACGCCGTAAGGATGAGCAGTTTTTGTGTGGTATGAGTGCCCCTTTGTTTGCTTTTTCTCTTACTTGGAATTTTCGGCAGTGTTCTCTTTCTGTTGGGTCGATTTCACTTAACTTGGGTCTGAATAGTATGGTTTCGCATTTGCTTGTGTTGATTTTTAGTTTCCACGCGTGGTAATAGTCGTTTATTTTTTCGAAAAGTTCTTGCAGTTCAGTTTTTATTGTCTTAGTTTTGCGGCCTGTTACGTAGATGATTAGATCATCTGCGAAGGCTATGGAGCGCTTGTGGGTGGATGTATTGAAATTAAAGAGGTTTAGAAAGTCACTATTGTAAATACTGAAAAGTAGCGGGGAATTTACTGTACCTTGTTGCAGACCATTTGTTATGGAGAATTCTTTGCTTGATGTGTTTGAACCTTCGGTCATTACGAATGTTCTGCTTGTGATCATGTCCCAGACTATTTTAATTAGATGTTTAGGAAGGTTTATCTTGATCAATTTGTATATGAGATCTGGGATCCAGACTGTGTCAAAAGCTTTTTCGAGGTCTATTAAGCAGGCGGCTACTCGTTGTTTTGCGTTTAGGGCCCAGCAGATGTCCGACGTAAGTTTGTTTATTGCGTGGATTGTGGAGTGGTTGTGCCTGAAGCCAAATTGATTTTCTGCGATTATGTCATTTTTTGTGCAGATGGAAGTTAGGGGGTTGTTTATGATTATTTCAAGTACTTTGCTTATGTTGGGGAGGAGACTTATGGGTCGTAGGTTTGCGGGCGATGAGCCGTCTTTGTCTTTTTTTGTAATAGCTATCAATTTGGCTTTTTTCCATTTTCTGGGGAAATATGTGTTGTTTAGAGCATTGTTGAAGAGTAGTGTGTAGTACCATTTTATTTTGTTCGGTAGGCGCTTGAGTAAAACGTTTGGGATGCCGTCGAAGCCGGAGGATTTTTTGTTGTTTAGTTTGGAGAAGATTGTGTTTGGTTGATTGTAATTTGTGAAGTAGTTTATTTCTGGATCTGGTTGTTTGGGGTTGTCTACGGTGTTTTCGTTTGAGAATGTACAGACTGTTTTGTTTAGCGTTTTGTCTTGTTCCATTTCATTTTTAAGTTTGTTTCGGTGATGATAATTCTGTTTAGTTGATCTCGTCCCATGTGTTCGTTTTGTGTGTGTATTTTGGAAAAGTGGGTGCCGATGATGTCTAGTTTTTCCGTTGTTTTAGTTATTATGAAGTTACCCTCGATGTCTTTGGTGGTGTTGTGTATTGTTATACCTGCTTCTTGGATGAGGGAGGTTTCTTCTGGGGGCAATTTGAGAGGTGGGATGGAGCTTTGTCCTTTTGGTCTGAAGATTTGATTTATTTGTGGGAACATGTTGGCTGAGTCGTTTTTGGAGATGTTTCTTATTTTATTTGTCCAGTAATGGTTTATAGCGTTTGCGAATTCTTGTTTCATTTGCGCTTTTATTTTGTATAGTAGGTACTTTAGGAATTCTAATTCTTCTCTTTTGTCGTAAAAGGCACCGGAAAATTGTCTTTCACGGTGATCTTATTTAATTCCCCGTAGATGACGCAGAGATGCATTTTTTATTCTTTTTCCGCACTAATACAACAAGGGATTGCGTATGGTGAATTGCTTGGTCTGATCATTTCTTTCTCGTACAAATCGTCCAAAATTGAAAAATCGGCCGATATGCCGACAGCAATGTCGCCGTTCGGCCCTCTTTACGGAGTAAGACCTGCCTCGCCGTCCGCCACGCTCGTGGGTAGACTCCCTCCCTCAGACATCTCGTGTAGAGGCGCCGAAGTTTGACAACGAGATGGTGGCGTACGGTTTATATATATATATATATATATATATATATATATATATATATATATATATATACAAACATATATACAAACATATATATAAACATATATACAAACATATATATATATATGTCGGAGATGAAATGAAAAGCCGGAGCCTTCCCTATGCAATTTTGAGGAAGCCTTTTAATGCTTTAGTTTAGATTTTATTGTAACTGTAATTAAGTAATTGTCATCTGTAATTGTTTGACATTTGTGAAAAGTGAAAGTGGGTTCGAGGTGACAACTGGTCGCTGAACGTAGCCACGGTCACGGGATAAACGTTTTGCTTCATGAAGACAGAAATTGCCTAGTATCGGCGTTTGGATCTTTCTCGATGTTTCCAAAGAGTATACAACAAACTTTTGACAGATATTGCTTAGCAACAACGTTTGGAACCTTCTCGATGTTTCCAGCGAGAACATAACAAACAAATGCAGTCGTATAACGAAAAAGATTTTAATCAGATATTCATTCGTGAGATTGCCTTGGAAAGTGATACATCGAGTAATTTACCGAGTGATTCAGCAAACGTATTCTGTGTTATAAAATTGTTTAAAGTTTTCCCGTTGACCGTGGATTCGTTTGAACCCCGGATCTTTGTTTAAAGCATAAATTAAATTTAATATTTGTAAATTTATCAATCGTTAATTTTCATTATTCGTTAAATTAGTAATTCGTAAGATATATTATTCGTTCCTATTATTGTTTGATAAAACTTATTATTCTTTAATATAATTACTAATTAATTTATCATTTGTTAATTAATCATATCATTTACAAAAATTCATTATTCATAATATTTTGTAAAACCCTGTTTGTTCGTATAAATATATTCTCTGTTTTGTAAAACGATGGCTAATTCAAATGAAGAAACATTTCGTAATACAAATTCTAATGACAACCCGACATATATATATGTATATGTGTATATTAGTTAGTTAGAGGAGGTAGGACAAGAATTTTCGCGTTGATGGATTGGATAAGAATGTGAATTTTCGTTGTTTGATATAAATTTATTCCTACGTTTGCCTTCTTCTCTTTTAATTTCGCTATAGTAGTTTGTCGTTAGAACCAAAGCTCAGTTCATTTACTTCGATGGTTTCTATTGCCACAATTTTCTTGCCCTTCGAGTTTAATAATCGAGGATGATTCCAACGATCCTCTCTGTGTGGGGTTCGTGTGGTTTCGCAAGCCTTGCCCAAAGACGGGCAATGTTTTGCCAACAATGGGAGGAGGAATGCGAAGATCAGTGGGTGTTTGAGTAGCTGAAAACACCGTTCGCACAAGCCGACACAGCGGACAACCCCTTTGTTTAAAGTTTAAACAATGATTCTATCTTCAAAACCGTTCACGAAAATAAAACGAGATCGATGATAGGAAGTTCTAATTCGATTCTCGAGGGCAACGAAATTATCAGTGAAGAAGGAAATTTTCAAAATTAATTTTCTTACCTTGAGGAGTAGGTGCTGTCTGGCGCCATTACCTCAGCTGCTCCGGTGGTCGTCGATGTTTTTGTTGGGTTTATTACTTGAACTCGAATATAGTTTACTATCAACGTTTACTTTATTTATCTATTTCGATACAGACTGAACAATTTACTAACTGGATTAATACCGCAATTACAATGCCCGTTTCTGTCTAAGCGATGAAATGAGGACTTCAAAGATAAAATTTTCTTTTTACTTAGTCGCGGCTCTCTTTTCTTGACCGAAAAACTAAAGACCCCGAAACGCAAAATACTGTACAAAATTTTTAAACGCAATGATGAGCGCAATAACGAACGTAGTAACAATGAACACAAAGAGTGAACAAAATAATAATGAACCGTAATAACAATGATCACTAAGAATGAATACAAAAATAATGAGCACAATATGGTACGTAAATTATAATGAGCACAAAGAATGATTAAAATAATAATGAGCGCTGCGTTATGTTGCTACGCTTATTTATAATGCCATCCCCCACGGAGTGGTGGTCCACTGGGGCTTCACTTCCGTGGGAATCGGGATGTTGCAGTTTGGGTTTCCTGAAATCGTACGTGAGACTGTCTTCTCATATCTATGATTCTTACCTCTGAATGAAAATCGACGCATCATAATAGTGTGATGCTGGTAGTGAACATCTTAAGAGAATCTTAATTAGCCTAGGCCCTGTTTTTAATATTTGATTTCATTCGACTGCATGTGGCCTTCTTTCATCTACTGGCCGTCGGTTTTTCGTAATCGCCACGCAAGCACGTGTTGCCGTACGGGTATATGTGTCGCTATCGAGTTTTACTGCCTCGGCTCCCATTGTTGGCATAACATACGGTCAGCGTTACAGTTACGTAATTATTTCATTCTAACCACTTCTAGTTAATTATGATTGCGACAATAGATCATGGGAGTTGTGGTGTCTTCACAAGAGATACCCTGCTTTCTCCCATGGGTTATTTACATTTTCCATTTCTGCTGCTATATTTTTATTGATTGTAGTATAATTTGACATTAATTGATGTACGGTACAAGGAGAAATGAGAACATTCTCCCATGAGAATATTATATGTTTTACCAGTTTATATTTTTTAAATGTTATATTTTATAAATTATATACATGCAGAAAAGATATGAAAGTTATAGAAGGAAATCTAAATAGAATCTTGTTATATTTTTTATCGATTACTATTAAGGTGTTTTGAAAGCAAAATGATAGCTTATACGCAATATTTTATTGTTTTACTTCTCATTAAATTATGCAAGTAAATCAGTTTGTCAATCAAAGTAAGACTATATATACATTACAAATAACTGTAACGTCTTAAAAATTACAAAATTCATTAATGGATATTGAAACATGGTAACATAATCCTTAGAAAGGTCTGTGAAATATAACACAAGGGTGAGCAGAGAGCAATCGCCGGTATCAACGAATGCCAAAGGATATGCCAAAATAGTAGGTCTTATTAAACGATCTTTTATTAAACGATCAACGCTTTTGCAACGATGTAAACATTTGAAACATCCAACATTGAAACGCTGGATATTTCTCGCCTCTCGCCGTAGAGAAAAGCTATAGAAATTACGAAAGTACGTATGCAGTGTAGGAAGTATCGAAGAAAGGATGTATTTAGTGATGGAAAATAATTTGACTCGAATGCGTTAGATGTTCCTAAGAATCATGCAGTACTAAACCATTATTCAGATAAAAGAAAAGGAGAAGAAAAGTGGAAAGATTAGAAATGATATACTTGCGTTGCGAACTTTGGGACGGAAACGGAAAGAAGATGCGCATGATACGTTTAGAATATGAACATGTTGGGTAGTGGAGAAATAACACTTATAGATATATGGAAGGAAAAAAATAATAACGGATGGATTCTTTCGTTCGTGCACTTAAATCAGATGATCATGTGGTTAGTATGAATTTCTGTAATAACGTCATTGGAAGAAATGGAGTTAATTATTCCTGCGCGATATAAAACGCAGCATACGCCAACCTCCTAATTATGGAAATTTTCATCGCTTTATAGACGAATATATTTGTATGATTTGAATGTACAACTATCTCTAAAGAAATTACATGTAGAATTTTAGCATGTTTCTCTTGGCATAAAAATTGTGCAATATGATCAAGCAACAGTGATATAAAATAATATCACGTTGCAGTTTATCTGAACGAAAAAACGAAATATTTACTTGTGTAATATTCACAAATAAAACTATGCAATTACCAGAGATATCGCAATCGATCGAAAATGTTGCACGATTCAAAACAGTTTCTTAAAAAAAGTGGAAAGAAGTGTTGGTTTATTAGATCATGTGAAACAAGAAAGTATTCACATAATGACAACTCCGAGGCTCTACTTCCTAGGATTATAGGATTTGGAGGTGCAGTTCTACCCCAGAAATGCTTGTAGAGCCTCTTCACCTCCCTTGCCTCTGGCGGTTGCCTGCCTGGTTCTAAGTAAGCCAAGTCATTGTTAACAATTACATCGGCCAACATCCTTGGACACATTTTAAAGATCTCCTGACAGCATGCGTTGACCCAAGATGACGGCATGCAGATAGGTTGTGTTCGCGTCGCTTCGTACACTGTCCGTGTGTACAAACAGTACGCCACGAATGTAATCCAGATGTCTTCACGTGGGCAGATGCCACCCGCCACCCGCCACCCGCCAGGAATGCAAGCATGGTTTTGCAACCCTTGAAAACGCAAAAGCCTGAAAAAGGGGCAGAGTGGTCAACCCCTAAAGATACTAATATAAGCGCTACATCGATAAAGCAAAACAGCCCAGAAATCAAGAAGCGGTCTGATGAAGAGAAGGAGGAGGATACTAAAGCAGAATCGCGGCCAATACCCGACATAAGGGAACGAGCTAGCGATATGGAAAAGAGGGTCCTACCATTCTGCCACGACCCGAGCAACAAAGTTAACAAGGGCAAACCGCAACGATAATGCGTTACTTTAAGGATATGGGAGGATTTGTGGAGAATCTCCTGCCCCACAACTGTCATCTAGCCGGAAGGCTAGAACAAGCTAAAAGCTAAGAATAAGGAAACTGCGATATTAAGCGCTGTGAGTAAGTCGCTGGAAGCCAGCAAGCGGCTTAAAACGGCCGTTAAGAAAACAACGAAGGCCGAGCCAAAACAGCTCTCGTACGCGGAAAAAGTGAAGATGGCCAGCAATAAAGCGGACAAATGGCGGTAAAACCACCGAGAAATGTGGTTATAATCCGGTCGGAAGTTGAGGATGGTGAAATAAGAACCAGCGGAGAAGCGAGCGACGCGCTATTCACGCTAGTAATCCCCCGTAAAGGGGGAATACAAGACACAGCAGTTGAAAAAAAAATAAGCGACACCGGCCTAATCGTGGAAACGACGAAGGACTGAAGCCGGAAGGACTGAAAGCGTTCACAGAGGATGTACAGAATACACACATAACGTACGGACATTCGGAGAAAAAATAAAATAATCAGATGACTCATGCGAAAAATCGTTCTTCACATAAGTGGATGAATATCTGAAAAATATTCGAAATTCGAACATCTTACACATGTTCGCACATTTATCGAGAAGTGAGTTGTGTATTATACAATTTTTCTAGATGTATATGTTTTTTTGTCACATAAATGTTATTAGGCCGGTTGCTGAACAAGAGCATAAAGATTCATCACTTTGAGCAGAGGCATATGCTTGTACGAGTTTAAAATAATCTTCTTACCATTGAAATCTATCCATAGTTACGCTATAAATTATAATACAATTTGTATATTGTATTTGTATTCAACGGTACATCTCAACTGAACAAATGTATTGCGTAACAACTATTTATCACTAAAGCGAAGATGTCTAACCCAATCGAATTTTATTGTCAATGTTAGTATTATTTTAGAAATGATATAAATAGTAAAAATGAAAAGGAAACAACTTTTAATTCTCTGATAATTTAATAAGAGGAGCATCTAACGCTCCTTTTCTCTCGATCTGTTTAGCAATAATTTTATTCACTAATTTTTCGAGAGCTTCAAATATGATCTCACTGCGCTCAAGACTGTCAATAGACAACGTGCAGAGAAAACTTTGGTGCCTCATCTGTGAAATGCTGTCAAAAAGGCTTTAAGTGAAAACATACATACATGCCTGTATGAAAACTGCAACTGCTCATGAATTCAATTTCGACTCGGATTTGAGAATCCTATAAGATATCATTTTAAACTATACTAAATATATAGAGTACGCTGTCCCGCGTATCCTGAAGATATCTTTAAAATGACGGTCCTACCAAATTAAATTCAGACTGTTTTCTGAAACTGCTTAATCAAATGATGCATTGATTTATTTATAGTAGTAAATGTGGGCATCAGAAATTTGCTCCGTCCATTTGAAAGTCCATCGAACTCGGTCTATTTATCACCGTTACGAAACATATATACTCTAGTAGGAACATTCCTAACACGATAATGCTTAGAGGAAAGCACGCCAGAATCGCTGTCTCTCAAATCCATTCAATGAATAAGAGACGAATGAAGATGCGTATTATAGTTATATGCAAGTATCCGTAAAGTGGTGTGAGACGTTCGAACAGGTTTGTTCGATGAAAATCAGCTACATACTCTGTTCCGGGTGAAGAAATGAGCCGCAAGTGGAAAATGGTGAAAAGGGAAGGGGAAATAAGGAGAATACAAAGAGTTGATGAATGTAAGGAATGGAAGCTGAATCTCAAAATAAAGAACAAGAAAAAACAAGCTACTTACGATAACACGATTGCTAGTCATCTGTTCTCGATGACGATTGCCTATACCACCGCCCTTGTTGAATATTTTAGCAGTTCTAGTATATTTGAGCATATTATATTTATATTTCGATGCACACTACCACTTCGACCATTTATTTCCGTGATTATGACTGAGGAACAAACAGAAGATACTTATCGTAAATGAAATTTAAGCAAGAAGGAACTTTTTGCGATGTTAACTCCAAATGAGAAAATATGTATATATCAGTATGGATCATGACCTGCCTATTTTTACATTAAATGTTTTGAAAAGTTGTATTTCAAAGCATGGCGTGGTTTTCGTCGAAGGAAATCGTTTCGTGGAAGGAAATAGTTTCAAATAGTGAAAGAGCAAAATTATATAACTCTGAAAGAATAATATAATTTAACATGAAAATATTAAAAAACTGAGTACATCGAAATATAATAGATATTTTACAAGGGAAGTAAAAATATAGGTAAATAAATATAAGTAAAAAAGTATAAGAAATCATTTATTTTTTCTAAAATATATTTTGTATGGCGCGTGCTATCATTTTGTTATCTCAAATTTATCTTCTATTTATATTTCTTTACATAATTTTCACAATATATTTATGAATTAGATGTATTTTCATAACCTACTACTAGCGTTCTACTAGCGAGTTTTCGCATGCTCAATGAGATATTGAGTAGTATAGGAAGTGCATAAATATGTATTTTTTATGTATCTTCAAACACGAACTAGAATATCGAGCATGTTATCATTTTCCTGTGGATTGTAAAATGATCAACCGTGGTTGATAAATTAACAAATTGTAAAAATTTGTCGATTTGTAGTACGAGTGCGGAGTGCGAGTAGTAACGATAGTGAACACACAATTGAATACCCAAACGACAAACTCCTGAGCTTTATACTTATTTTTACGTGGGTCCAAACTTTATCGATTCGATATAGGTTCCGACCGCTCTGGGTTATTTAAAATATATGTCGGGTTAAGATCGGAATTTTGGGCGCGTGACAACTCTTTGCGTGGACTAGCCAATGTATGTCCCATTGTATCGGCACCTCCGAGGTAACCTCACACGTGGCTAGGCCCGCTCTCGAGGCCGCATGCCGCCACAATCACACTTCTCGGAAAACCCATACAACCACTCGTCAGACCTCCGTTAGGCAAAACGTTTATCTCGTGACCGTGGCTACGTTCGGCGACCAATTGTCACCTCGAAGCCAATCTCGCTATCACTAATTTTAAACAATTACAGCTATAATAAAATCTAGGCTAAAGTACTAGAGGATGTTTCGAAAATTTCCAAGGAAAGGCTTCGGCTTTCCTTTCATCTCCGACATATAGGTAGAGAAATAGGAAAGGATAGGGGAAGACGTTTGGATATAGTGGATTTGAAGTACAATTTCATTCGCAAAATATAATGAACCAAGAAAGAACCGTGGAAAGATTTGGACATTTGTGCGCTTCATGTGACGCTGGAGAGAAGAAAAGAAAAAAGAAACGAGAGGGAAGAGACCAAAAGAATGAAAAATAAAACCTTTCTTCACAAAAGACAGAAAAGATTCACTATGCATATTATTCGCTTCGCCTTATCGTTATCCACGTACGCACGCACGCACGCACGCACATTCACGGTTTCACCTTATACACTTGTTGTGTACTATCGTATCATTTTACCGACCAGTAGCGGTTGAAAATCCTATGTACTGTCTACCTCTCACTCGGTCGCAGATACATCGTTGAAGCCAGTTTAGACTCTAGCTCTGTTTAGACTCTAGGATATCGCGCGGGAATATACGCGCTTTTTCTCATACCTATAGAAATGTTAACTCAAATTTGGCGAAATTACTTATAATATTTATATTGATATTTATTTGATCTATTAGAATCGTTTTTAGATTAATATTTATATAATATTCCATAATCCATACAATGATTTTCCTCAAGCAAATAATAATTTAATATTTTTTTAAAAGTGTGATATCGTCCAAAACAATCGCTTCTGTGTAATGGAACATTGCAAAATTTACAGACAAAACATATTCTACTTCTTTTCTTTTTTAATTGTGCAAATTCTACATTGGGGTTTTGGGGCTTTTTTACTCCGACGACTAGACACTATGTTTATAAGTTTATGTTTTCCGAAATTTGATAGTCTTTGTGGGTGATCTAGTCTGGATGATCTGCTTGTCAGCTCATAAGTGTTTGCTGTACTAGATATTTCTTCGTCGTTTTCCTTTGATCCACAATCTTCTATCCACGAAATTATCACTTTTTGCAGGAAATTTTTTATATGTATTCTTATTCTATGGCCCATAATCATTCCCGTTGGGGCCCCGGGAGCATCTCCTTTCGTCCCCTCGTAGTGGTGATCCCCACCGCTTGCCCTTCACCGTCGTTACTTCGGAGGTGATGGGCGTGATAGGTATTGAAGGAACACTCGAATATGTTTAACAATAAATATTTATTAACAAAATATATTCGATGAGTATACTTGACGTAAAACTCGCGGTTATTAATTTTGGTTCGCGGTTCGCGGTTCGCGATTACAAGTTCGAACTCGGGTAGATTCGGGTAGATACGATTCGATATGCGCTACGAGTTCGGACGATGATTGCCTGAGATGTCGAGCAACTCGGATCAGTGATTGCTGCCAACTATCAACTATCAATTCGGACAGGCGTCTCGCGACTGACTTTCCGTCACGATGATGCTGGATAGGAAAAACTATGATGGGGTGTGTCTAAGGATACGAGATCATCGGATTCGTTTAGGAAAGCGTTGGTTCGGAAAGTGAGGGAAGTGGACGTCGTTGTTAATTGGCTAAATTTTGACTTGGTGGTTGGAAAAGGATACTAACCATCCTTGAGAGAAAGATGCTAGTAGGAAGCGTCGTACGTGAGAAAAGCAGATTTCCCGTATCTTCCCGTAGTAGGTGGTAGATTTAGGGACTATTGGGATAAAGACTGTTTGTCCGTTTGAAGGACCTTAATTAACAAAATCCTAAGATTGGGGTTAGGTTGGGGTTAGGTTTAATTAATTAATTTAAATAATTTAAAAAATAATAAATTTTATTTTTTAAATAAAATTTTTTATTGATCATTTATTAATATTTTTATTATACTTACTTGATTAGGAAAACAAATAATTGAATACCCATATACTAATTTAAATATATTATTTACATCATTATATTTTATATATTTAATTTTCTCATTTTTTATAAATAATATTTGAGATACATTGAATACGAATTAGTTTGAACTTATTAACTACGAAAATAGGAATGGGGAAATATGAAAGAAAGTAGGAAACTAAGAAGTATGTTTTCATGCGGTCATAAAATTTGCTAGGGTATAAAGCCAGGTATAATTCCGTAGGAAATTTTGAAAACATTTGAGGGGGTGCAAACCCTTGGAGGCGGAGCAAAAGACAATTTTGCAATGTCCGTCTGTTGCGATTCTGTCCTGCTTCTGTCGTCCTGTTTCTTAAAAACTCTATAATTTTCACTGCTTTAATACTTTTCTTGAACTATCAATATTATACAGCAGTGCACTATATCCAATTAATAATAATAGCAGGATACTCTGAATTGAAATTAATACGTACGGTACATTGAGTACATAAAAAATAAATATTATTGTTTAATAAAATAATTAAAATTAATAAAATTAAATTCACAATAACAAATTCTAAAATAAATTTAATATTAACCAACTTAAAAAAAATTAAATTACTTAATTTAATATTAAATTTCAAAAAAATTTTATAAAAATATCTATAATTCCCAATATTATTATTTTAATTTAAACTATATTTTGTTAAATTAATATTTTTAGTTATATAGTTTAATAAAAACATTAATTTTGTAAATTAAAAATTTAAAAATATTAATATAACTATAGATAATTTTAATATATTAATCTATTATTAATGAAAACTTTTATAATTCTATTCTTCCTGATATTTATAAATTTAAATATTAATTTAATTTAAATATTAATTTAATTTTAATTTTAAATTATTTTTATATAAATACCTTTATATCACCTTTAAAACAAATATATTTAATTTTTTATATTATTTTTATAACAATAAATATCATTAACATATAAACAAATAATTTCATTAAACTTATATATCTTATTAATTATTTTTATTAGAGGAATTTTAATTTTATTTTCTTATTTTATTAGTTTAATTAATAAACCATTTAAAAAAACCAATTATTTAAATTTATTTTTTACAAATTTAATTTTAATATTAACTTTTTTATTCTTAATTAATCATTATGATATAAATATTAAAATATTAAATTTTAATTATTACAAAAATAATAAAATTTATAATATTAAAACATTATATTTAAATCCCAACTATTATATTCTTTTAATATTCATTATTTTCTTAATTATTATATTATTTATTATAACAAAAATTTGTTATATTAAAAACAAAAACTTACGAGCTAAAAAATGAAAAAAGTAATTTCATCAATTTATAAAATTCATATAATAAATTTACCAATATCATTTATTAATTTACCTACTCCAATTAATATTAATTACTTATGAAATTTTGGATCAATACTTGGAATATTTTTAATAATTCAAATTATTCTCAGGATTATTTTTATCAATACATTATTGTCCAAATATTAATATTGCATTTTATAGAATTTCAAATATTATAAAAGATATAAACTCAGGATGATTAATTCGATTAATTCATATAAACGGTGCATCGTTTTATTTTTTCATTATATATTTACATATTTTATTTAACTTTATTTTATTTACATTAATTAACTTACAAATACCTTACATCTTAGGTGATCCAGATAATTTTAAAATAGCAAATCCAATAATTACACTAATTCATATTAAACCTGAATGATATTTTCTATTTACATATTCAATTCTACGAACAATTCCAAATAAATTAGAAGGAGTAATTATACTTTTTATATCAATTTTTATTTTATATTTAATTCCATTAATTAATTCAAATAATTTAAAAAATAATACATATTATTTTATAAATAAAATTTTTTATTGATGATTTATTAACATTTTTATTATACTTACTTGATTAGGAAAACAAATAATTGAATATCCATATACAAATTTAAATATATTATTTACATCATTATATTTTACATATTTAATTTTATCATTTTTTATAAATAATATTTGAGATATATTATTAAAAAAAAAATTAGTTAATGAACTTGAATAAGTATATGACTTGAAATCATATTATAGAAATAAAATTTTCTATTAACCTTAAGTAAACAATTATCTAATTATAAATTAAAATTTAATTATATAATTAAATTATTATAATTATTAAACATAAATAATTTATTTAATTTAAATCAAAATTAATTATATTTACATTTTTTTTTAAATTTTAGATTTATCTAATAAATTTATAATTTATTTAATAAAACCTATAAATAAATTAAATATAAAAAATAAAAAATTTAATTTATATATATATATCTATAAATACATATATATATATAAATATAATGAAATTTAAATACACATAAATTTATATATATATATATTTAATATATTTAAATACACACACAAATTTACTTATTTATATTTATATATATATATATATATATATTAATATATAAAATAATATATAAAATAATAATATATAAAATTTCATTCACATTACTAAATCTATAAATCATTATATTATTTCATAAATTATTACTTTAACAATTATTTATTATACAACTTTACAAAAATATAATTTAATAAATTTTAAACTAAAATATTAAATTTATTATCTTAAAAAAAATTCAATTTAAATAATTTTCATTAAAAATGAAATATTATAAAAACTAATTTTTTATCTAAAAACATTTTCCAATATTTTTACTATGTTACGACTCATTCCACAAATGAAATTGACGGGCAATTTGTACACTTTTCAAAACTATTTTCAAATTAATTAATTTATTAATTTTACTTTTGAATCCTCTTTCAAGTTAATATTAAAATATAATTATTAAAAAATTAAATTTATTATAACTCATAAATTCTTAAATATACTACATTTTGATTTGAATTAAAATTTTTTATTAAATTTTTATTAAAATTAATTTTATATAATAATATACAACAATACATAAACATCTACTTCAGTTTATCTTATCGTGGATTATCAAATTAAGCTACAAGTTTCTCTAATAAGAATGAAAAGCCGCCATATAATTTAATTTTAATGATTCAACATTTAATAATAACACACACACATTATATATATATATATATATAACACACAATTTTTTTATATATATATATTTATTTAAATATAATTAATTTATATTAAATTATTTTTTTATTAAAATTTTAATTAATAATTAATCTTTTTATTGTAAATAAAATATTTTTACTTAAACTATAATTTTTTAATAAAATTTATATTAATATATATATATATATATATATATATATATATATATTTATCCTATTTTTATCTATTTTTTATTCTAATTTAAAACTTATTAACAATATTATTATATATGTTTTATTTATAAAAAATTTAATTTTAATTCAACTTCCGCAAGGAAATGTCTTACACGTCAAATCAGACACGCACGGTGACGAGCAACGTTTCAATTCGCGACAACAAGGTATGCTCGTTCATTGTATTGTCTTTACAATCCGCTATAACATTTTTTTCATCTTTATTTTTACACTGCGATTTAAGGCAAGAAAAATGATTGAAAGTTTCTTTTGTTCTTGTTTCAAATCATTTTTCCTTCTTAAAAAGGATTTTAAGAAAGATAAAAAATATATTTTTCTCAAAGTATGATAGCGTTTGTGATAGATCATGTATGATCTTGTCCTTTCTTTGCAATGCTATATCTAATGTCCTTAAATGTTCCATATCTTTTCATTTACTTATACTCTCATCTTATTCTTCTGGTCTGAAAGTATAACTGTAGCAGCTTTTAATGGTGTTTTGTTTTTATCTCTTCAATATATTCCGCTTCATTTATCACTTTTAATTTATCGTCATCCCTTCGAGTTCATCTATCTTATCTTGTAGTTTCAAGTTTTCTTCTTTTTTCTATCCATTTTATTTCCTTATCTCCCGTTATTTTTCTCTAGCTTAACATCTTGTATTAGGTGTAACTAAATATATTATTTGCCTTTCTTATCTCCTTTAATTTGTCTTTCATATTTCTCATTTCTTCTCAACGCGAGAATTGATTGTAATTTCAACAAATAAATAAAAAAAAAAAAAATTTCTCATTTCCCTAAACATATCTATCTTTTTCAGGATTTCAAATTTCATGCCTTTATTCCCTGTGTTCACAACTATATTTCCTTTGTTTATACTTGTTGTTATCTATTCTTTGTCTTTTGTTGCCATTTTGCTGTTTATGATGTGTTTTTCTAATTTTCCTCTTGTGTTTCTTTCCTCTACCATTTTAGTTGTAACTGTCTACTTTCTTGAGATTTCTTTGTTCCGTTGTAGTTTCCTATTATGTGTTTTATCTTTTTCTGTTTTTTTTTATTTATTTCACTGTTAGAATTTCTTGCTTCTTACAACATTTTATCGTATTGTCTTGTTCTTCTTTTATTACACTCTACATGTGGGATTCAGCCAACTGTGGATATTGACAACTGTATGTGGAAAGTAATGAAATAATTCTGGAAATCAATGTTTCTGAAATTTTCTTTCAGATATTACTCTTTATGCCACATTTAAGTATAACTGTGAAATAAATTTTTATCTTTTCTTGTAAGTGTACTTTTACACATCGTTCCTGGTGATAGTGGTATAACAATATTTTATTGCACACACAAAAACTGGACTTATGCTGCAATAAAATGAAATTATAACACTAACTTTTGTTACAATGATTATAAAAAATTAAATAAACTGCGGAGGTCTATGCAGTAAATATGCAAAGTATATGCGATGTTATACCCGTTGAGTCCAACAAGAACTTCGGGATATTTTGTGGTGGTGTAATATGGTCCAGTGGCAGATAGCGCGGAGACAATGTATCTATGTGCTGAATCAAAAGTAAAACTTTTTTATTTCTAACTTTTCCAAAATTAAACTTTTACTAATATATTTGTGATGTTAGATTTACTTATTGATATGTATTTAATTATCATTTACTCAGTAAGCAAATATGCTCCAAATTATATCGTGGTTGGTCTTATCTGAATGTGAAAAGTGTGACAAATATGTTGGTAAATGATTTCATTTACCACAATGAATCAAAAATAAAAAGAATTTGATTTATGAGTTGAGGGTCTCAGCTTGTGGGAAGTTTTTAATGTTTGCGTAATGTACGCCTAGTATAGGTGCTCACATAAACGTTGCACTTCATACTACCATTTATTGACTTACAATGTAACCATTCCTTAGACTATGAACTTACAAACTAGTATAGGGAGGCCCGATATTGTATTATGGATCGCTGACATTTTAGGAGGGGGAAGAAAGAGAATAAACGTATGAGATATATAATTACGTATATATGATTACACAATTGCAGGGAACATTTTCTTAATTTAACTGTGTTTGTATAACGTCAATTCACATCAGAGACCAGGCCACACACCGCGGGCAGGATGGCGCCCAGATGTCTGCACATTCTTGGCGCGTGCCCTCAGTAGTCCTAAGTACCCACCAGCGGTCTTGGAATTTTCATAGTTAAGGTCCTTCAGGCCAAGCGAGTATCTCTTGTCTTAGATTTCCTTTTACGTTTATTGTTTACTACGGGTTAACAGGGAAAGTAGGTTTTCCTCGCGTCTGGTATGTTGCGTTAGCAACTTTCTCACGAGGGCGGCTAAAACCCTTCCTGGTCCACCAACCGTCTTATTATCCAATCGGAGAAAGATGTCTACTACCCTCACTTCCTTAACCAAAATTATCATCAACAAGTCCGATAGTCCCGTGTCCTTAGACACACCCATCCCTAGCTTTCCCCAGACACAGTATCGTCAGTAAAACTTCACTTATTCCGTATCCTTAGAATAGTCAACATATCTTTACCGGTCTCTATCCTTATAACAGTCGCGTACTTAACGTATCAGTGTAACTAAGTTTTACATAAGGTGATTGGAGTGAATTGTGATTTGTGTGTGTTAATTCAGTGTGTATTTCATTGTGATTGCTGAATTCATAATAAAGATTAATGAAAACAAAATTAATAGTTGTGTTACGACTCAGCTATTTTATTTTATCGTCTAACCCTCAAGTTTACGTGACATTTGCATTGTTCTTTTGTGATCTTTGCTTACAATCTTTGGTTCATTTACTAACTAAACATACGGTTTTCTTATCGCTATAATTTAATTTTCTACGGTGGTTAGCCACCTATATTTATCTTTATTGTCTTTGAGTGTCTCACTTAAATCTACGGTTGACAATTTATACATAAGTCTTATATTGCTATCCTTATGGTCTATGTCGCTATCGTACAGTATTTTTTATTATTACGTTTCTGCTGTAGTGATAGAATAATGCTAAGTTATTATTGTTTTGGATTAATTTCACGCTATCTAAACAGGTGAAGGATTCCGGGGGGAAATAACCTGTTTTTTGAATGTGTTTATGGTATAACGGGTTTGACTATAGATTGTGGGCGACGATGAAGTTTATGATTATTTTGTGTATCTTTGACCAGTGGTCTGACTAATTTAAGAATGAAGAATCGATATGGATTAATTTGGGCTCTTCGTATAGCTTGTGATTTGCTATATTTGCTAAATTTCAATTCTGGCAATCTATATATTCCTAAACATGCTGTGATGTATTTTCTTTCAATGATTCTTAATTTTTCCGTGGCGTTGACACTTACATTGAAACAGATTTAACGACCATACATTAGAATGGTTGGTCTAATTAGTGTTTTGTAGCAGTGAAGTTTCATTGATCTGTGCGAATCTTTCGAGTAAGGTAGTCTTATGAGGTATAAGAAGAATTTATCTGCTTTCTATAACTGTGTCTTTATGTTGTCGTTGTGATTTAACCCGAAGTTTAGATGGACTCCGAAGCATCTAACTTTGTTTGCATCGGAAAATTTTCCGTTGATGTTTTCTGTTGTATGGAAGAATATTTTCGAATTTATTCTCACGTCGTACTTTGCTTTTGAAGTTTTTGAAATATATGGACTGAACGAGATTGTTTCACATTTATGGGTGTAGATTCTTAGCTTCCGTGTTGGAAAGCGTAATTTTCTACTTTCTTGACTAGGTCTTGCAGCTGGATTTTTATTTGTCACGGTTTATTGTTTCTGATGTAATTAACATATCATTTACGAATGCTATTGCTGATTTATTATTTTGATTGCCGTTCTTGTTCATGCCATACATTTATAATAGGACACTAAACATGGATATTGAACAGGATAGGCCGGTTTACCGTGTCTTACTGTAGATCTCGATGCGTTTGGTCCTTTTGCTTGATCCCTCTGAGAGGTAGAAGTATCTATCATTTTCTTTTTAATTTTTCCTTTATTAAACGTTCTTATTTGTTTCTACAAATACTTACATTTTTGTATCATTTGCTAATTACTATAGCATGGGGATTTCTGTGCTATTACCCATAATAAAAAAAAAAAAACAAAATAAAATAAGGAAGGTTTTTAACGTTTTAATTAGAATGTATGGGTGTGTGATTTGTTAATAATTGAGGATGAGTAAGGATAACTATCATCATCATTATCATTATTATTATTATTATTGTTGTTGTTGTTGTTGTTGTTGTTGTTGTTGTTGTTGTTGTTGTTATTTTCTGTGTCCCTTGGTTCTCCTGTTATTTCTCATTCTTCTATTACGTGTCTCAGGTCTTCTTCTTTCTTTTTACATAGCTTGCATCTTTTTTCTCCCTCTTCTTTCCAGTATTCCCTTGATTTAGTCTCGTTTCCGCATCTGAATCTTGCTAATATTTTTCTGTCCTTCCACTTCATCCTCCCTTCTAAGTATTTTGCTAACTCTTCTTTGGCGATTTTTCTATAATGTTTGTCATACTTTGATTCCCTTATCCTTTCCCCCTCTCTTCTGCTTCTCTCTTTCTCCTTTCTTCTATAATTTGGTCTAGTGTCATCTTTTCTTGCTCTTCTCTTACTTCCATCTGTGTCCCTCCATTTCTCATCCTTTCTAGTCCCTTCTTTCTCTTTCTTGCTCTTTTCCGTTATTGGCCATTTCCCCAGTTTCTCTCTCTTTCCTTTATGCACTTCTTTACTAGTTCCTTTTTTGACTTTATGGCTTTCCCTTCATACCTTGCTGCTCTTCCTAATACTTTTTCTTTGATTTCTGTTAGCTTACATTCTTCTATCGATATATAATTCGGTGTTGTCATATCTAAACCTAAGCTCCATTTCACATATCTTCTTTGTATTCTATCCAGCCTTTCTTCCATGTTCCAGCCTCATACCTATGCTCCAAACAGCGCCACGTTCTCTACCAGCGTTCCAAACATCTTCATTCTCCTCTTGTTGTCCTGTTTGGAAATTTTTTCTTCCACGCCCCATGTTTTCTTCATTGCTATTCTTGCTCTCTTTTTCCTGTCTTCTATGTGTTTCTCATCACTACCGTTTTTTCAGTAGTATGTACCCTAGGTATCTTATCTCGTCCACTTCTTCTAATTCTCGTTCTCCCCATTTCCATTTTCTTTGTCTCCTCTTGTTTTTTCGTTTTTCTCGAAAACTACACTCTTGGCCTTTTTCGTGCTCAGTTCCAATTCGGTTTCCTTTAAAAATATTTCGAATCTCTTTAGCATTTCCTTTAGCTTCTCCTCTCTATCAACCATCAGCACAATATCGTCTGCATATGTCAATGACCATACCTTTCTTTCTCCTACCACTATGCCCCCCCCCCCCGACTTGTCCTTTCCTTAATTCTTCTTCCAGCCCCGCCACGTAGATGTTAAACAACGTAGGGCTCAACGGGCATCCTTGTCTGACTCCCCTCACTGTCCAAAATTCTTTTGTGTTGTTATTCTTGATTCTTACCACATTCTTTGTTTCTGCGTATATCTCTTTAATCCTTCTGGTTAAGTTTTCGTTAATCCCCATGTTTCTCATTTTCTCCTCCAATTTCTTTCTGTTTAGCCTGTCGAACGCCGCTTTTAAGTCCGCAAAGCAGGCATGTAGTTTTTCTTTTTCTCTACTCAACTGTTTGTCTATGATATGGTTTATCACAAATACCGCGTCCTTCTTTTCTGAATCCGAATTGGCTCTCTTTCAGTTTGTTTTCAATCTCTGCCTTCAGTCGTTCGTGCAGTATCCCTGCACAGATCTTGTATGCTGTATCCATTAATGTTACTTTTCTGTAACCCTTCCCTGCTCTCTTGTCCCTCTTTTTATATATCGGACATATTTGCTCCTTTTTTCCAATCTTCTGGTATCCCCACCCCATTCCATATTTTCCTTAACAGAGCCCATAACGCTTCACCCACTTCCTTCGGTGCATACTTCCATACTTCATTTTCTAACCCGCCTTCCCCCATTGCTTTCTTCTCCTTCAAGTTTCTTAGTTTGTATATCCTCTTCCTCTTCCTTCTCTATATATTATCTTCTCTCTCCTCCATTATTTTCTCTTCTGCTCGATGCTCCTCTTTTTTCCTGCCCTCTTTGTGCTCTGTTCCTTCTAAAATTTCCATAAAATGATTTTTCCACTCTTCCTCGCTTATTTCATATAATCTTCATCTATATTCTCTCTTCTTCTTCTGTATTTATTTATGTATTTCCACGCTTCTTGTTCTGTTTTGATCTTCTTGATTTTCACCATTTCTTCTTCTTCGTATCTTTCCTTTCTTTGTTTGCACCTCTATTTGAATGCCTTTTTTCCTCCATAAGAGCTTCTCTACTGTATTTTCCTTTCATAAACTTTGTCACCTTCCTTCTCATCTCTCTTTTACTCTCTTTTCCTCTCTTTCTATTCCTTATCTTTACTTTCTTCTTTTGCATTGCTTCGTTTATCTTCTTGTTGATTTCTGTCCACATTTCCGCTACTGTTCTTCCGTTGCAGGTCCAGTCTTTACATTCGTCCAAGTATTTTTCCACACTTTTGTTTGTCCATTCCCTCTTCTCCTTCTCTTCTTCTTCCTTTTCCTCATTTTTTTTTGTAATTCCGCCCCCCCCCCCCTATTTCTATTTCTAACGGCATGTGGCCTGACTCTGTTCTTTTTCCTATTTTCATGTAAATTATTTCTTCTGTCGCCACCTGATTGCCAATCACATAGTCTATTACTGAGTTTCCTCTCTCGCCAATATAGGTCCGCTCCTCTCCTTCTTTATCGCTGCCATTGATTATCTTTAGCAGTGTTCTTCCTTCCATGTTTATTGTCTTGTCTTTTGATCGTCTGTTTTTTTCTTTCCCTACGTCCTCGTTTATCGACCCTCCCTCTTCTCCCGTTCTTGCGTTCCAGTCTCCGCCGATGATCACCACTTCCTCTTCTCTTCCGTCTACTCTTTCCTCTATTTTTTTCCATGTCCCTTATGTATCTTGATTATAAACCATCATTATCCTATACGTCTTGTAATTGTATATTATTTTTCTTCCAACTATATTATCACTAATTCCTTTATATCCTATTTCTCTTAGGTTTTTATTTATACCCGTCGTTATTCTTCCCTTTGCTCTTCCTTTTTTCCTTACTGTCATTGCTGCCCTGCATTTCCAGTCGAATTCTTTGGGTAGTCTATATTTTAACTTTTCTCTTTTGTCCTTACTTATTAACCCTGCTACATTTCAGAAGCACGTTTTCATCCCCATTGTAGTCCCCCCTCCTGTTCCTCTTTTTTCATTTTCCTTCCCCTCTCTTTCTTTCTTCCTCCAGCCTCTCTTCGTTTTCGTTCCACCTGTACCATTTGTTTTCTATTGTTAGTTTCTTGTATCCTGTCCTTACATATTCGCCTTGTTCCATTCTTTCTCTGGCTACTCTTCTTATGTGTTGCTTCCCATCCCTTTCTTTTTTTGTCAGCCTTTTCCCCCTTGCTTTTCCCATTTGCTTTTCTCCTTCATTATCCTTATTTTTTCCTCCATTGATTTCATCGTTGCCACTTTTATTGTGTTCTTGCCCCCCCCCCCACCCCACCTTTATCATATGTGCTTTTTCTACTTCTGCCCCTATCCTCATTTTTTCGTTTATAAACTCCTTTACTGTCTCTTCATTGCTTCCTTCGTTCCAGTCCACTCCCTTGATTACTATGTTTCTTCTTCTTTCCTCTCTCTCTGCCCTGTCCTGATCCTCTCCAATTCTTCTGATTCTACCCAATAATTCTTTCTTTTCCCATTCCCACTCTCCTTTCTCTCTGTCTGTCTCTCTTTCCCTTCTTTCCCTTCTTTCCCTTTCCTCTTTCATTTCTCTCTTCAGCTCCTCCACTTGCTTTTCCAATATATATATATATATATATATATATATATATATATATATATATATATATTTTATTTCCTCGATCATTGCCTCGAATCCTCTTTCCATTTTCTCTATTTTTTCCACCACTGCCTCCATTACTTTCTCTCTGGCTGGTGTCTCTTTTTCTGTCGAGCTGTATTTGTCCAGTGTATTTTTGAAGACTGCTTTACCAGTACTCCTTGGTCTTCCCCTGTTTGTCGCCATCTGCCGTTTCCCTACCTTACTTTGTTTTGCCGCGCTTCTAGCCTCCTAATCTCTTCTTTTCTAGTTTTTCTTATTTGTAGCTTTCTCTCGTTCTTGTCTCCTTTTTCGCTTTTCTTTTGCCTTCTCCTCGTATGCTCACTCTTTATTTTCCCTTCTTCATGCCTCTTTATGCTTCCTGTTCCTTTTTCCCTTCACACTTCACTTTTTCCACAGAGATCTCCGTCCGTGTGTTACCCTCGGCCCGAACCGAACCGAAAGCCCAAGTAAGGATTACTATTTTTGGCAAGCGAGTTTATGTAATTGTCCATTTTGTCGTGATATGCTTTAGAGAATTTTGTGTGTACTTAGTATCGATGTTAGTATAGTTGATTGGAAGGTTTCTGTTTTCTTCATATTTGATTTGGCAACCATGCCCCATTTTTGTAGTTCATAAGACCAGGCTGCATATGTCTGATTTAGATTTTCTTGCTACGAGCTACATGGAATTTCTGATTAGATGTAAGTGTTTAGTTTTTTCTTGTATGTGTTTCTTCCAGTTCAACTTATGACCCAGATGTAACTCCAGATGTATTTAACGAAAGTTGTCTGTTGGATTTCCTGATTTAACAATTTGTTTGAGTTTGGATCTAAGATAAGGTCACTGCAGCAATAGCTTAATGCGTCAACATGTGACATTTTCACATTCAATTTTGTAAGATCACCCATTGCGCAATGCGTGGGTCGACCGTTTGTTTGCTTAACGTGAGACGCGAACTATCGTAATGGGTAACGATCTTAAAATGAATCCCATAAATATCAATATGGAACCTATTGATGGCATGAATAACGGCTAAACGTTCCAGCTCGAAGCTGCAATATTTTGACTCTACGATAGTGGTTCGTTTACTAAAATAAAATATAAGTCGAAAGAAACCGTCCGTTTGTTTTTTAATTAATACCGCGCCGAAATCACTTGCGATGGCATCACAATGCAACTCTGTTTTAAAATCGGGGAATAGATAATCAAAACCGGTTTATCAGCTAATTTACCTTTTTAAACACGTAAAGGCCGTATTTTCTTTCGCGCCAAACTGGAAATTCGCATCGTTTCTTAATAATTCATATAGGGATTTCGTTAAAATAGAAAAATTTGGAATAAAATACCTAAAATAGCTTGCGGGGTTCACAAAATGCAGTACGTCTTTCGCCGTTCGTGGCAGTGGATAGTCTCGGACATATTCAATGCCGTCTCGACTGGAACGAATACTAGATTCATTAAAATTAGTTAGCCAAGATATGTAACTTCGCGGTATGAAAAAAGAAAATCTGTCTAAATGGAATTGTAAATCGTTTTATACAGCTAAATGAAAAATTTCTTCAAACATTCAAAAAATCAAAATATGTTCTTTAAGCGTTTCTGTAGCGACTAAAATATCATCTAAATATAGTACGACTTTATTCTTTTTAACGAGATTGGTAAATACAAAATTAATATATCATTGAAAAACACGCGGGGCATTAGTAAGCTCTAAAGGCAATTTCAGGTGTGCGAACTGTACGAAAGATGTATATTTAATAGATGATTTTGAAACCCTTACGTGATGGAAACCATTCTTTATGTAGTTTCGACCAATCGCGGGGAGACGTAATCGCGAGGAGAGACGTCAACGAGAGTCGTAAATTCCCGTTACGATTATAGCAATCGACGCCACGAATTGACCGATCCCCTGATTTCCGTTGAGATAATAGGGATGATTTAGTTTGTATAACACTGTGATTCACAGAATTGTAAATTATATATTTCCAACACTTAGATTACACTGTTGAGCATAGATAAATAGATAATCACTTATCGCACGAAGATAAGATAGATGTGTACGTTAGAGCAGGGCTCTTATAATTGGATTTAGTGTATTAGTGGACGTAGCACTATAATATATTTAGTAGAGGAGATGTATGTTCGACAATACCGAGAACCGACTAAAATAGTTTACGTGAATTATGCTACTCTAGCGTTATGCTTAGACTGCCACGTTAGGCGTTAGCGTTAAACTGACTAGTTGACTTGACTCTCCCGATGTCGTAAGAGAACGAGGTGACTTTTCCAACGGTGTAGAAGAAGTGAAGTTGAGTGACGATGCTGTGTCGGAGGAAAGCTAGTGATGGGTGTGTCTAGCGCACGGGACCATCGGATTTGTTGATGACGATTTTGGCTAAGAGAGTGAGGGAAATAGGCTTCGTTGTTAATTGGTTAAACGAAGGTTGGCGGACTAAGAAGGGTCTTAGCTGCCCTCGATAGAAAGTTGTTATTAGGAAGCATCGTACGTGGAAAAACCCAACTCTCCCTTGGCAAGCCGTGGTAGATAACAGTCTAAAAGTGATTGAGAAAAATACATTTGTTGAGTCGGAAGGACCTTAGCAAGCAAATTACTCGGATTTATGACGGGTGCTTAAGGCTATTGAGAGTACGCCGTAAGGATGAGCAGTTTTTGTGTGGTATGAGTGCCCCTTTGTTTGCTTTTTCTCTTACTTGGAATTTTCGGCAGTGTTCTCTTTCTGTTGGGTCGATTTCACTTAACTTGGGTCTGAATAGTATGGTTTCGCATTTGCTTGTGTTGATTTTTAGTTTCCACGCGTGGTAATAGTCGTTTATTTTTTCGAAAAGTTCTTGCAGTTCAGTTTTTATTGTCTTAGTTTTGCGGCCTGTTACGTAGATGATTAGATCATCTGCGAAGGCTATGGAGCGCTTGTGGGTGGATGTATTGAAATTAAAGAGGTTTAGAAAGTCACTATTGTAAATACTGAAAAGTAGCGGGGAATTTACTGTACCTTGTTGCAGACCATTTGTTATGGAGAATTCTTTGCTTGATGTGTTTGAACCTTCGGTCATTACGAATGTTCTGCTTGTGATCATGTCCCAGACTATTTTAATTAGATGTTTAGGAAGGTTTATCTTGATCAATTTGTATATGAGATCTGGGATCCAGACTGTGTCAAAAGCTTTTTCGAGGTCTATTAAGCAGGCGGCTACTCGTTGTTTTGCGTTTAGGGCCCAGCAGATGTCCGACGTAAGTTTGTTTATTGCGTGGATTGTGGAGTGGTTGTGCCTGAAGCCAAATTGATTTTCTGCGATTATGTCATTTTTTGTGCAGATGGAAGTTAGGGGGTTGTTTATGATTATTTCAAGTACTTTGCTTATGTTGGGGAGGAGACTTATGGGTCGTAGGTTTGCGGGCGATGAGCCGTCTTTGTCTTTTTTTGTAATAGCTATCAATTTGGCTTTTTTCCATTTTCTGGGGAAATATGTGTTGTTTAGAGCATTGTTGAAGAGTAGTGTGTAGTACCATTTTATTTTGTTCGGTAGGCGCTTGAGTAAAACGTTTGGGATGCCGTCGAAGCCGGAGGATTTTTTGTTGTTTAGTTTGGAGAAGATTGTGTTTGGTTGATTGTAATTTGTGAAGTAGTTTATTTCTGGATCTGGTTGTTTGGGGTTGTCTACGGTGTTTTCGTTTGAGAATGTACAGACTGTTTTGTTTAGCGTTTTGTCTTGTTCCATTTCATTTTTAAGTTTGTTTCGGTGATGATAATTCTGTTTAGTTGATCTCGTCCCATGTGTTCGTTTTGTGTGTGTATTTTGGAAAAGTGGGTGCCGATGATGTCTAGTTTTTCCGTTGTTTTAGTTATTATGAAGTTACCCTCGATGTCTTTGGTGGTGTTGTGTATTGTTATACCTGCTTCTTGGATGAGGGAGGTTTCTTCTGGGGGCAATTTGAGAGGTGGGATGGAGCTTTGTCCTTTTGGTCTGAAGATTTGATTTATTTGTGGGAACATGTTGGCTGAGTCGTTTTTGGAGATGTTTCTTATTTTATTTGTCCAGTAATGGTTTATAGCGTTTGCGAATTCTTGTTTCATTTGCGCTTTTATTTTGTATAGTAGGTACTTTAGGAATTCTAATTCTTCTCTTTTGTCGTAAAAGGCACCGGAAAATTGTCTTTCACGGTGATCTTATTTAATTCCCCGTAGATGACGCAGAGATGCATTTTTTATTCTTTTTCCGCACTAATACAACAAGGGATTGCGTATGGTGAATTGCTTGGTCTGATCATTTCTTTCTCGTACAAATCGTCCAAAATTGAAAAATCGGCCGATATGCCGACAGCAATGTCGCCGTTCGGCCCTCTTTACGGAGTAAGACCAGCCTCGCCGTCCGCCACGCTCGTGGGTAGACTCCCTCCCTCAGACATCTCGTGTAGAGGCGCCGAAGTTTGACAACGAGATGATGGCGTACGGTTTATCTCGCGCGACGTAACACGGTTTTTCGCTACATATAGCAAATTTCTTTTTATGATTAGTATTTTGGTTCATGCATACCTGAAATATAATTACGATGTAATTTTGTTAAATTGAAAATCGCGCTAGCCTGCCACAGATATTGGTGAATTATAATACAATTATTCTGTTTTTCTACAACCATTGTGGCCTTTTTCCTACTTAGTTCGGTAATTTTCAATTTTAAGGTGTTGAACAATTTCGTTTCGTTGTAATTTAGGATTTTTTAACGAGCACTTTTCACAAACTGACCGCTGTTACTTGTCTTTGGATCGTTGTTTTGTGAATACGGTGAATGTAGGAATAAGAAAGAAGAGAAGCAATTGAGATACAACGAGATACCTTACAGATTTTATATCTAGACAAATAAAGTCAAAAGAAATATAATTTAACCAGTGTCTGGATCCATTTGGACCAGTCAGCAAATAACGGAAGTTGTTTAACTTAGTGTCATAAGAAGCCAAGGTATCTCTAAACGACGGATTTAGTATCAACATTCATTGTAACTTCAAAGAATTGTGTCGGACTTAGGCATGGTCTTCTGTGCAGTTGACCGAACGTTGCGCATTTCCAGAGTTTAGCTATCGTCCAATATCATTTTGATCGTGAGATTCTCAAAAATCCAATTAAATCGTTTTATAACAATGAAATAAAAAATATGAAAACTTCGTTTTTCTTATTTTGGCAATTTATAAGTAATTGCGTTATCGCTGGAGCAGACAAAGAAAACACCGGAAACTACTTGCAGTGATCAGTTCCGCGAAGTAGTGGGGATAACTCGTATCCGCTTAAAATTTGAAGAGACAAATTTTCGACTCTCTGAGCGACGTTTATTTCGTCAGGACTATCAATTGTCGTTTGAACGTTGTGTTTCGATCGTTCGCGGAGAGACGCGATCGCGAGATAGCACGTCAACGAGAGTTGCAAGTTCCCGTTACGATTAAATAATCGACGCCACGAACTGATCGATTCCCTCATTTCGATTAGGATAATAACGGTAGTTCAATGAATTCCACAGAATTAACACAAATAAATTAACGTTTATTTTAACAAATTATCAACTGGGAAGACATAAAGAGAACAACAAAAAGAAATGTAACTGCGTTTTGCTTGATAAGTAATGCGCGATATAAGAGATGTGTTGACGGTTCGGCTTCTCGAAAAGTTCTGCACGCCTTTCGATTTTTTCCGTTTTTTTCTGGAAGGCGACCCCCACTACGTTCGGATCACGCCACATTCTTTTACGCGAGGTAAAATAACGGCCACGAATCGACGTTTCTGGAGGTCGCCCTGCTTAATGAACCTCCCGCAGGGAGGATTCGCTTTTGCGAGTCTATGGGGGCTGGCAAACCCACGGTCCCGCAGCCAGGGAGGACCGTCGGGACAAGCGTCCCGCTTACGTGAGTCCTCTATGTACACCGCAAGGAAGGTTGCTGTGGTGTAAGACAAACATCTTCCCCACGGAGCCTTGGGTAGTAGCGCACCCACGATCCTGAAGCCAAGGGTGAGACCGTCGGGAGAGCCGCCGAGGTACGTTTCCTCAACTCGCGCTTACGTGAGTCTCATCTGGGTCTGACTGCACGGTGTGCAGGTAAACCGTGCAGCAGAGACGTGGCGGTACATCCACACGCGCGGTCCCACCGTTGACATATGAACGGTACCACGGGCGGTCGAGTGTTAGCCCTGAGGGCGTAGCGAACCCTCGGCTCGACCAATTATGGGTATGGACTCGTGGTGGCAGTGGTTGTGGCCAAGTGCTGGCAAGAGGGCTGGTTTAAGGGGGACAAAGTCCCCCGAGTGGCCTTCGGCGGGTGAGCAGCGTCCCACCTGCTCCGGATACCGTCCCGGCAGACGGAAGGGCTTGGAAAGGGCCCCGTTCGACCTGAGACGAGAGTGCCTCCTGCGGGCGATTATTTGAGGTAACCGGTACTGTGTACCGAGTGCGCTGGTTGGGCGTATCCCAACTCCGATGGCTTCTAGGGTTGCCCGAGTGCTGTATATGATATTAAATCTCAGGAAAGTACCCGACACCAAGAACCAGACTACATGCTTAATGAACCATGCGCTTGCCACTACAATGTTTGTTTGCCGGGCAGCCGCGACGATCCGTCTGCGACATTACAGTGCCGCGATCGACAGTTAAGAATATGATCTATGGTAAGCCGCATGGCGTAACACGTTGCATTAATTTCTCTAATGTAATTTCGCGTACCTTTAACTGTAACTCAGTTCTTTCGGTACTTAACGAGAGAGCCGAAAATTTCGTCGTTTTAAAGTTTGACGATCTCGATAATTGTTAATTGTGTAATTTCGTGCTCCTGATAAGGATCGATAACTTACAATTAATATGCATAAAAATAATTACAAATATTGTTAAATATGCCCGCCTTGATATTCAGTACATTTATTATTTCTTCGTAACATGTTTTTAAAGACGCTCAATAATATCTCTTCACTTATTTGTGACACTCGCCTTTCGATATTCTCCTCAGCGGTTTCGATTTGTACACATCAGTCTCTAACATCCCACAGAGAAAGAAGATTATTCTATTCTCTCCGTTTATTACGCCCCAAGGCTTACTATAGGCCGTGTTCCTAACCGTCGTAAACAGATCGTCTTACATGACCGTCGAGATATACACAAAGTAGCGATAAACGCATAGTTGTCGTCAAGCAGCGAGTTCCAGAAACATCTATTCGCCTTCGGTGCGTTATTTTATCCGCATAAAGAAAGAAGCTGGTATACGTGATCATAGGCGCGAACGGTGGCGTGATCCGAGCGTAGTGGGGGTCGTATCTCAGAGAAGACAAAGGACCAAATGGAAGGGCAGTCAGTGGCAAATGAGAATTCAAACGGGATGCATCGAAAGGTTCAGACGAATAAAATCAAAGTCGCTTAGTCTAACGAATACATCGAGAAATATCATAAAATCGGGTCAAATTACTGTAACAAACTAATTGTATCATCGTTAAATCATTTGTGACGTATTCATTATAACTTTAAATATCGTTAAATATACACGTTTATATTAACTGTGTTAATTCAAAGTTAAAATCATTTGAACTATCTCTGTTATTCTAAACGAAACAGGGGAACGACTAATTCGCGGCGTCGATTATCATAATCGTAGCAAAAATTTACGTCTCCCGCTCACACGTTTCCCTCGCGATCGCGTCTCTACGCGAACGGTCGTAACATTTGGTCCTTCGAGCCGGATCACGAGCATTGGACGATCAAGTGAACAGAGATACAGCAGTAAATCATACAGTGATACACATGATCACATCATCATCAGCATCGCAGCAACCGTTAGCGGCGAACCTCGCGCCAACAACTAGAGGGTCAACTTCCGCAAGGAAATGTCTTACACGTCAAATCAGACACGCACGGTGACGAGCAACGTTTCAATTCGCGACAACAAGGTATGCTCGTTCATTGTATTGTCTTTACAATCCGCTATAACATTTTTTTCATCTTTATTTTTACACTGCGATTTAAGGCAAGAAAAATGATTGAAAGTTTCTTTTGTTCTTGTTTCAAATCATTTTTCCTTCTTAAAAAGGATTTTAAGAAAGATAAAAAATATATTTTTCTCAAAGTATGATAGCGTTTGTGATAGATCATGTATGATCTTGTCCTTTCTTTGCAATGCTATATCTAATGTCCTTAAATGTTCCATATCTTTTCATTTACTTATACTCTCATCTTATTCTTCTGGTCTGAAAGTATAACTGTAGCAGCTTTTAATGGTGTTTTGTTTTTATCTCTTCAATATATTCCGCTTCATTTATCACTTTTAATTTATCGTCATCCCTTCGAGTTCATCTATCTTATCTTGTAGTTTCAAGTTTTCTTCTTTTTTCTATCCATTTTATTTCCTTATCTCCCGTTATTTTTCTCTAGCTTAACATCTTGTATTAGGTGTAACTAAATATATTATTTGCCTTTCTTATCTCCTTTAATTTGTCTTTCATATTTCTCATTTCTTCTCAACGCGAGAATTGATTGTAATTTCAACAAATAAATAAAAAAAAAAAAAAATTTCTCATTTCCCTAAACATATCTATCTTTTTCAGGATTTCAAATTTCATGCCTTTATTCCCTGTGTTCACAACTATATTTCCTTTGTTTATACTTGTTGTTATCTATTCTTTGTCTTTTGTTGCCATTTTGCTGTTTATGATGTGTTTTTCTAATTTTCCTCTTGTGTTTCTTTCCTCTACCATTTTAGTTGTAACTGTCTACTTTCTTGAGATTTCTTTGTTCCGTTGTAGTTTCCTATTATGTGTTTTATCTTTTTCTGTTTTTTTTTATTTATTTCACTGTTAGAATTTCTTGCTTCTTACAACATTTTATCGTATTGTCTTGTTCTTCTTTTATTACACTCTACATGTGGGATTCAGCCAACTGTGGATATTGACAACTGTATGTGGAAAGTAATGAAATAATTCTGGAAATCAATGTTTCTGAAATTTTCTTTCAGATATTACTCTTTATGCCACATTTAAGTATAACTGTGAAATAAATTTTTATCTTTTCTTGTAAGTGTACTTTTACACATCGTTCCTGGTGATAGTGGTATAACAATATTTTATTGCACACACAAAAACTGGACTTATGCTGCAATAAAATGAAATTATAACACTAACTTTTGTTACAATGATTATAAAAAATTAAATAAACTGCGGAGGTCTATGCAGTAAATATGCAAAGTATATGCGATGTTATACCCGTTGAGTCCAACAAGAACTTCGGGATATTTTGTGGTGGTGTAATATGGTCCAGTGGCAGATAGCGCGGAGACAATGTATCTATGTGCTGAATCAAAAGTAAAACTTTTTTATTTCTAACTTTTCCAAAATTAAACTTTTACTAATATATTTGTGATGTTAGATTTACTTATTGATATGTATTTAATTATCATTTACTCAGTAAGCAAATATGCTCCAAATTATATCGTGGTTGGTCTTATCTGAATGTGAAAAGTGTGACAAATATGTTGGTAAATGATTTCATTTACCACAATGAATCAAAAATAAAAAGAATTTGATTTATGAGTTGAGGGTCTCAGCTTGTGGGAAGTTTTTAATGTTTGCGTAATGTACGCCTAGTATAGGTGCTCACATAAACGTTGCACTTCATACTACCATTTATTGACTTACAATGTAACCATTCCTTAGACTATGAACTTACAAACTAGTATAGGGAGGCCCGATATTGTATTATGGATCGCTGACATTTTAGGAGGGGGAAGAAAGAGAATAAACGTATGAGATATATAATTACGTATATATGATTACACAATTGCAGGGAACATTTTCTTAATTTAACTGTGTTTGTATAACGTCAATTCACATCAGAGACCAGGCCACACACCGCGGGCAGGATGGCGCCCAGATGTCTGCACATTCTTGGCGCGTGCCCTCAGTAGTCCTAAGTACCCACCAGCGGTCTTGGAATTTTCATAGTTAAGGTCCTTCAGGCCAAGCGAGTATCTCTTGTCTTAGATTTCCTTTTACGTTTATTGTTTACTACGGGTTAACAGGGAAAGTAGGTTTTCCTCGCGTCTGGTATGTTGCGTTAGCAACTTTCTCACGAGGGCGGCTAAAACCCTTCCTGGTCCACCAACCGTCTTATTATCCAATCGGAGAAAGATGTCTACTACCCTCACTTCCTTAACCAAAATTATCATCAACAAGTCCGATAGTCCCGTGTCCTTAGACACACCCATCCCTAGCTTTCCCCAGACACAGTATCGTCAGTAAAACTTCACTTATTCCGTATCCTTAGAATAGTCAACATATCTTTACCGGTCTCTATCCTTATAACAGTCGCGTACTTAACGTATCAGTGTAACTAAGTTTTACATAAGGTGATTGGAGTGAATTGTGATTTGTGTGTGTTAATTCAGTGTGTATTTCATTGTGATTGCTGAATTCATAATAAAGATTAATGAAAACAAAATTAATAGTTGTGTTACGACTCAGCTATTTTATTTTATCGTCTAACCCTCAAGTTTACGTGACATTTGCATTGTTCTTTTGTGATCTTTGCTTACAATCTTTGGTTCATTTACTAACTAAACATACGGTTTTCTTATCGCTATAATTTAATTTTCTACGGTGGTTAGCCACCTATATTTATCTTTATTGTCTTTGAGTGTCTCACTTAAATCTACGGTTGACAATTTATACATAAGTCTTATATTGCTATCCTTATGGTCTATGTCGCTATCGTACAGTATTTTTTATTATTACGTTTCTGCTGTAGTGATAGAATAATGCTAAGTTATTATTGTTTTGGATTAATTTCACGCTATCTAAACAGGTGAAGGATTCCGGGGGGAAATAACCTGTTTTTTGAATGTGTTTATGGTATAACGGGTTTGACTATAGATTGTGGGCGACGATGAAGTTTATGATTATTTTGTGTATCTTTGACCAGTGGTCTGACTAATTTAAGAATGAAGAATCGATATGGATTAATTTGGGCTCTTCGTATAGCTTGTGATTTGCTATATTTGCTAAATTTCAATTCTGGCAATCTATATATTCCTAAACATGCTGTGATGTATTTTCTTTCAATGATTCTTAATTTTTCCGTGGCGTTGACACTTACATTGAAACAGATTTAACGACCATACATTAGAATGGTTGGTCTAATTAGTGTTTTGTAGCAGTGAAGTTTCATTGATCTGTGCGAATCTTTCGAGTAAGGTAGTCTTATGAGGTATAAGAAGAATTTATCTGCTTTCTATAACTGTGTCTTTATGTTGTCGTTGTGATTTAACCCGAAGTTTAGATGGACTCCGAAGCATCTAACTTTGTTTGCATCGGAAAATTTTCCGTTGATGTTTTCTGTTGTATGGAAGAATATTTTCGAATTTATTCTCACGTCGTACTTTGCTTTTGAAGTTTTTGAAATATATGGACTGAACGAGATTGTTTCACATTTATGGGTGTAGATTCTTAGCTTCCGTGTTGGAAAGCGTAATTTTCTACTTTCTTGACTAGGTCTTGCAGCTGGATTTTTATTTGTCACGGTTTATTGTTTCTGATGTAATTAACATATCATTTACGAATGCTATTGCTGATTTATTATTTTGATTGCCGTTCTTGTTCATGCCATACATTTATAATAGGACACTAAACATGGATATTGAACAGGATAGGCCGGTTTACCGTGTCTTACTGTAGATCTCGATGCGTTTGGTCCTTTTGCTTGATCCCTCTGAGAGGTAGAAGTATCTATCATTTTCTTTTTAATTTTTCCTTTATTAAACGTTCTTATTTGTTTCTACAAATACTTACATTTTTGTATCATTTGCTAATTACTATAGCATGGGGATTTCTGTGCTATTACCCATAATAAAAAAAAAAAAACAAAATAAAATAAGGAAGGTTTTTAACGTTTTAATTAGAATGTATGGGTGTGTGATTTGTTAATAATTGAGGATGAGTAAGGATAACTATCATCATCATTATCATTATTATTATTATTATTGTTGTTGTTGTTGTTGTTGTTGTTGTTGTTGTTGTTGTTGTTGTTATTTTCTGTGTCCCTTGGTTCTCCTGTTATTTCTCATTCTTCTATTACGTGTCTCAGGTCTTCTTCTTTCTTTTTACATAGCTTGCATCTTTTTTCTCCCTCTTCTTTCCAGTATTCCCTTGATTTAGTCTCGTTTCCGCATCTGAATCTTGCTAATATTTTTCTGTCCTTCCACTTCATCCTCCCTTCTAAGTATTTTGCTAACTCTTCTTTGGCGATTTTTCTATAATGTTTGTCATACTTTGATTCCCTTATCCTTTCCCCCTCTCTTCTGCTTCTCTCTTTCTCCTTTCTTCTATAATTTGGTCTAGTGTCATCTTTTCTTGCTCTTCTCTTACTTCCATCTGTGTCCCTCCATTTCTCATCCTTTCTAGTCCCTTCTTTCTCTTTCTTGCTCTTTTCCGTTATTGGCCATTTCCCCAGTTTCTCTCTCTTTCCTTTATGCACTTCTTTACTAGTTCCTTTTTTGACTTTATGGCTTTCCCTTCATACCTTGCTGCTCTTCCTAATACTTTTTCTTTGATTTCTGTTAGCTTACATTCTTCTATCGATATATAATTCGGTGTTGTCATATCTAAACCTAAGCTCCATTTCACATATCTTCTTTGTATTCTATCCAGCCTTTCTTCCATGTTCCAGCCTCATACCTATGCTCCAAACAGCGCCACGTTCTCTACCAGCGTTCCAAACATCTTCATTCTCCTCTTGTTGTCCTGTTTGGAAATTTTTTCTTCCACGCCCCATGTTTTCTTCATTGCTATTCTTGCTCTCTTTTTCCTGTCTTCTATGTGTTTCTCATCACTACCGTTTTTTCAGTAGTATGTACCCTAGGTATCTTATCTCGTCCACTTCTTCTAATTCTCGTTCTCCCCATTTCCATTTTCTTTGTCTCCTCTTGTTTTTTCGTTTTTCTCGAAAACTACACTCTTGGCCTTTTTCGTGCTCAGTTCCAATTCGGTTTCCTTTAAAAATATTTCGAATCTCTTTAGCATTTCCTTTAGCTTCTCCTCTCTATCAACCATCAGCACAATATCGTCTGCATATGTCAATGACCATACCTTTCTTTCTCCTACCACTATGCCCCCCCCCCCCCGACTTGTCCTTTCCTTAATTCTTCTTCCAGCCCCGCCACGTAGATGTTAAACAACGTAGGGCTCAACGGGCATCCTTGTCTGACTCCCCTCACTGTCCAAAATTCTTTTGTGTTGTTATTCTTGATTCTTACCACATTCTTTGTTTCTGCGTATATCTCTTTAATCCTTCTGGTTAAGTTTTCGTTAATCCCCATGTTTCTCATTTTCTCCTCCAATTTCTTTCTGTTTAGCCTGTCGAACGCCGCTTTTAAGTCCGCAAAGCAGGCATGTAGTTTTTCTTTTTCTCTACTCAACTGTTTGTCTATGATATGGTTTATCACAAATACCGCGTCCTTCTTTTCTGAATCCGAATTGGCTCTCTTTCAGTTTGTTTTCAATCTCTGCCTTCAGTCGTTCGTGCAGTATCCCTGCACAGATCTTGTATGCTGTATCCATTAATGTTACTTTTCTGTAACCCTTCCCTGCTCTCTTGTCCCTCTTTTTATATATCGGACATATTTGCTCCTTTTTTCCAATCTTCTGGTATCCCCACCCCATTCCATATTTTCCTTAACAGAGCCCATAACGCTTCACCCACTTCCTTCGGTGCATACTTCCATACTTCATTTTCTAACCCGCCTTCCCCCATTGCTTTCTTCTCCTTCAAGTTTCTTAGTTTGTATATCCTCTTCCTCTTCCTTCTCTATATATTATCTTCTCTCTCCTCCATTATTTTCTCTTCTGCTCGATGCTCCTCTTTTTTCCTGCCCTCTTTGTGCTCTGTTCCTTCTAAAATTTCCATAAAATGATTTTTCCACTCTTCCTCGCTTATTTCATATAATCTTCATCTATATTCTCTCTTCTTCTTCTGTATTTATTTATGTATTTCCACGCTTCTTGTTCTGTTTTGATCTTCTTGATTTTCACCATTTCTTCTTCTTCGTATCTTTCCTTTCTTTGTTTGCACCTCTATTTGAATGCCTTTTTTCCTCCATAAGAGCTTCTCTACTGTATTTTCCTTTCATAAACTTTGTCACCTTCCTTCTCATCTCTCTTTTACTCTCTTTTCCTCTCTTTCTATTCCTTATCTTTACTTTCTTCTTTTGCATTGCTTCGTTTATCTTCTTGTTGATTTCTGTCCACATTTCCGCTACTGTTCTTCCGTTGCAGGTCCAGTCTTTACATTCGTCCAAGTATTTTTCCACACTTTTGTTTGTCCATTCCCTCTTCTCCTTCTCTTCTTCTTCCTTTTCCTCATTTTTTTTTGTAATTCCGCCCCCCCCCCCCTATTTCTATTTCTAACGGCATGTGGCCTGACTCTGTTCTTTTTCCTATTTTCATGTAAATTATTTCTTCTGTCGCCACCTGATTGCCAATCACATAGTCTATTACTGAGTTTCCTCTCTCGCCAATATAGGTCCGCTCCTCTCCTTCTTTATCGCTGCCATTGATTATCTTTAGCAGTGTTCTTCCTTCCATGTTTATTGTCTTGTCTTTTGATCGTCTGTTTTTTTCTTTCCCTACGTCCTCGTTTATCGACCCTCCCTCTTCTCCCGTTCTTGCGTTCCAGTCTCCGCCGATGATCACCACTTCCTCTTCTCTTCCGTCTACTCTTTCCTCTATTTTTTTCCATGTCCCTTATGTATCTTGATTATAAACCATCATTATCCTATACGTCTTGTAATTGTATATTATTTTTCTTCCAACTATATTATCACTAATTCCTTTATATCCTATTTCTCTTAGGTTTTTATTTATACCCGTCGTTATTCTTCCCTTTGCTCTTCCTTTTTTCCTTACTGTCATTGCTGCCCTGCATTTCCAGTCGAATTCTTTGGGTAGTCTATATTTTAACTTTTCTCTTTTGTCCTTACTTATTAACCCTGCTACATTTCAGAAGCACGTTTTCATCCCCATTGTAGTCCCCCCTCCTGTTCCTCTTTTTTCATTTTCCTTCCCCTCTCTTTCTTTCTTCCTCCAGCCTCTCTTCGTTTTCGTTCCACCTGTACCATTTGTTTTCTATTGTTAGTTTCTTGTATCCTGTCCTTACATATTCGCCTTGTTCCATTCTTTCTCTGGCTACTCTTCTTATGTGTTGCTTCCCATCCCTTTCTTTTTTTGTCAGCCTTTTCCCCCTTGCTTTTCCCATTTGCTTTTCTCCTTCATTATCCTTATTTTTTCCTCCATTGATTTCATCGTTGCCACTTTTATTGTGTTCTTGCCCCCCCCCCCACCCCACCTTTATCATATGTGCTTTTTCTACTTCTGCCCCTATCCTCATTTTTTCGTTTATAAACTCCTTTACTGTCTCTTCATTGCTTCCTTCGTTCCAGTCCACTCCCTTGATTACTATGTTTCTTCTTCTTTCCTCTCTCTCTGCCCTGTCCTGATCCTCTCCAATTCTTCTGATTCTACCCAATAATTCTTTCTTTTCCCATTCCCACTCTCCTTTCTCTCTGTCTGTCTCTCTTTCCCTTCTTTCCCTTCTTTCCCTTTCCTCTTTCATTTCTCTCTTCAGCTCCTCCACTTGCTTTTCCAATATATATATATATATATATATATATATATATATATATATATATATATATTTTATTTCCTCGATCATTGCCTCGAATCCTCTTTCCATTTTCTCTATTTTTTCCACCACTGCCTCCATTACTTTCTCTCTGGCTGGTGTCTCTTTTTCTGTCGAGCTGTATTTGTCCAGTGTATTTTTGAAGACTGCTTTACCAGTACTCCTTGGTCTTCCCCTGTTTGTCGCCATCTGCCGTTTCCCTACCTTACTTTGTTTTGCCGCGCTTCTAGCCTCCTAATCTCTTCTTTTCTAGTTTTTCTTATTTGTAGCTTTCTCTCGTTCTTGTCTCCTTTTTCGCTTTTCTTTTGCCTTCTCCTCGTATGCTCACTCTTTATTTTCCCTTCTTCATGCCTCTTTATGCTTCCTGTTCCTTTTTCCCTTCACACTTCACTTTTTCCACAGAGATCTCCGTCCGTGTGTTACCCTCGGCCCGAACCGAACCGAAAGCCCAAGTAAGGATTACTATTTTTGGCAAGCGAGTTTATGTAATTGTCCATTTTGTCGTGATATGCTTTAGAGAATTTTGTGTGTACTTAGTATCGATGTTAGTATAGTTGATTGGAAGGTTTCTGTTTTCTTCATATTTGATTTGGCAACCATGCCCCATTTTTGTAGTTCATAAGACCAGGCTGCATATGTCTGATTTAGATTTTCTTGCTACGAGCTACATGGAATTTCTGATTAGATGTAAGTGTTTAGTTTTTTCTTGTATGTGTTTCTTCCAGTTCAACTTATGACCCAGATGTAACTCCAGATGTATTTAACGAAAGTTGTCTGTTGGATTTCCTGATTTAACAATTTGTTTGAGTTTGGATCTAAGATAAGGTCACTGCAGCAATAGCTTAATGCGTCAACATGTGACATTTTCACATTCAATTTTGTAAGATCACCCATTGCGCAATGCGTGGGTCGACCGTTTGTTTGCTTAACGTGAGACGCGAACTATCGTAATGGGTAACGATCTTAAAATGAATCCCATAAATATCAATATGGAACCTATTGATGGCATGAATAACGGCTAAACGTTCCAGCTCGAAGCTGCAATATTTTGACTCTACGATAGTGGTTCGTTTACTAAAATAAAATATAAGTCGAAAGAAACCGTCCGTTTGTTTTTTAATTAATACCGCGCCGAAATCACTTGCGATGGCATCACAATGCAACTCTGTTTTAAAATCGGGGAATAGATAATCAAAACCGGTTTATCAGCTAATTTACCTTTTTAAACACGTAAAGGCCGTATTTTCTTTCGCGCCAAACTGGAAATTCGCATCGTTTCTTAATAATTCATATAGGGATTTCGTTAAAATAGAAAAATTTGGAATAAAATACCTAAAATAGCTTGCGGGGTTCACAAAATGCAGTACGTCTTTCGCCGTTCGTGGCAGTGGATAGTCTCGGACATATTCAATGCCGTCTCGACTGGAACGAATACTAGATTCATTAAAATTAGTTAGCCAAGATATGTAACTTCGCGGTATGAAAAAAGAAAATCTGTCTAAATGGAATTGTAAATCGTTTTATACAGCTAAATGAAAAATTTCTTCAAACATTCAAAAAATCAAAATATGTTCTTTAAGCGTTTCTGTAGCGACTAAAATATCATCTAAATATAGTACGACTTTATTCTTTTTAACGAGATTGGTAAATACAAAATTAATATATCATTGAAAAACACGCGGGGCATTAGTAAGCTCTAAAGGCAATTTCAGGTGTGCGAACTGTACGAAAGATGTATATTTAATAGATGATTTTGAAACCCTTACGTGATGGAAACCATTCTTTATGTAGTTTCGACCAATCGCGGGGAGACGTAATCGCGAGGAGAGACGTCAACGAGAGTCGTAAATTCCCGTTACGATTATAGCAATCGACGCCACGAATTGACCGATCCCCTGATTTCCGTTGAGATAATAGGGATGATTTAGTTTGTATAACACTGTGATTCACAGAATTGTAAATTATATATTTCCAACACTTAGATTACACTGTTGAGCATAGATAAATAGATAATCACTTATCGCACGAAGATAAGATAGATGTGTACGTTAGAGCAGGGCTCTTATAATTGGATTTAGTGTATTAGTGGACGTAGCACTATAATATATTTAGTAGAGGAGATGTATGTTCGACAATACCGAGAACCGACTAAAATAGTTTACGTGAATTATGCTACTCTAGCGTTATGCTTAGACTGCCACGTTAGGCGTTAGCGTTAAACTGACTAGTTGACTTGACTCTCCCGATGTCGTAAGAGAACGAGGTGACTTTTCCAACGGTGTAGAAGAAGTGAAGTTGAGTGACGATGCTGTGTCGGAGGAAAGCTAGTGATGGGTGTGTCTAGCGCACGGGACCATCGGATTTGTTGATGACGATTTTGGCTAAGAGAGTGAGGGAAATAGGCTTCGTTGTTAATTGGTTAAACGAAGGTTGGCGGACTAAGAAGGGTCTTAGCTGCCCTCGATAGAAAGTTGTTATTAGGAAGCATCGTACGTGGAAAAACCCAACTCTCCCTTGGCAAGCCGTGGTAGATAACAGTCTAAAAGTGATTGAGAAAAATACATTTGTTGAGTCGGAAGGACCTTAGCAAGCAAATTACTCGGATTTATGACGGGTGCTTAAGGCTATTGAGAGTACGCCGTAAGGATGAGCAGTTTTTGTGTGGTATGAGTGCCCCTTTGTTTGCTTTTTCTCTTACTTGGAATTTTCGGCAGTGTTCTCTTTCTGTTGGGTCGATTTCACTTAACTTGGGTCTGAATAGTATGGTTTCGCATTTGCTTGTGTTGATTTTTAGTTTCCACGCGTGGTAATAGTCGTTTATTTTTTCGAAAAGTTCTTGCAGTTCAGTTTTTATTGTCTTAGTTTTGCGGCCTGTTACGTAGATGATTAGATCATCTGCGAAGGCTATGGAGCGCTTGTGGGTGGATGTATTGAAATTAAAGAGGTTTAGAAAGTCACTATTGTAAATACTGAAAAGTAGCGGGGAATTTACTGTACCTTGTTGCAGACCATTTGTTATGGAGAATTCTTTGCTTGATGTGTTTGAACCTTCGGTCATTACGAATGTTCTGCTTGTGATCATGTCCCAGACTATTTTAATTAGATGTTTAGGAAGGTTTATCTTGATCAATTTGTATATGAGATCTGGGATCCAGACTGTGTCAAAAGCTTTTTCGAGGTCTATTAAGCAGGCGGCTACTCGTTGTTTTGCGTTTAGGGCCCAGCAGATGTCCGACGTAAGTTTGTTTATTGCGTGGATTGTGGAGTGGTTGTGCCTGAAGCCAAATTGATTTTCTGCGATTATGTCATTTTTTGTGCAGATGGAAGTTAGGGGGTTGTTTATGATTATTTCAAGTACTTTGCTTATGTTGGGGAGGAGACTTATGGGTCGTAGGTTTGCGGGCGATGAGCCGTCTTTGTCTTTTTTTGTAATAGCTATCAATTTGGCTTTTTTCCATTTTCTGGGGAAATATGTGTTGTTTAGAGCATTGTTGAAGAGTAGTGTGTAGTACCATTTTATTTTGTTCGGTAGGCGCTTGAGTAAAACGTTTGGGATGCCGTCGAAGCCGGAGGATTTTTTGTTGTTTAGTTTGGAGAAGATTGTGTTTGGTTGATTGTAATTTGTGAAGTAGTTTATTTCTGGATCTGGTTGTTTGGGGTTGTCTACGGTGTTTTCGTTTGAGAATGTACAGACTGTTTTGTTTAGCGTTTTGTCTTGTTCCATTTCATTTTTAAGTTTGTTTCGGTGATGATAATTCTGTTTAGTTGATCTCGTCCCATGTGTTCGTTTTGTGTGTGTATTTTGGAAAAGTGGGTGCCGATGATGTCTAGTTTTTCCGTTGTTTTAGTTATTATGAAGTTACCCTCGATGTCTTTGGTGGTGTTGTGTATTGTTATACCTGCTTCTTGGATGAGGGAGGTTTCTTCTGGGGGCAATTTGAGAGGTGGGATGGAGCTTTGTCCTTTTGGTCTGAAGATTTGATTTATTTGTGGGAACATGTTGGCTGAGTCGTTTTTGGAGATGTTTCTTATTTTATTTGTCCAGTAATGGTTTATAGCGTTTGCGAATTCTTGTTTCATTTGCGCTTTTATTTTGTATAGTAGGTACTTTAGGAATTCTAATTCTTCTCTTTTGTCGTAAAAGGCACCGGAAAATTGTCTTTCACGGTGATCTTATTTAATTCCCCGTAGATGACGCAGAGATGCATTTTTTATTCTTTTTCCGCACTAATACAACAAGGGATTGCGTATGGTGAATTGCTTGGTCTGATCATTTCTTTCTCGTACAAATCGTCCAAAATTGAAAAATCGGCCGATATGCCGACAGCAATGTCGCCGTTCGGCCCTCTTTACGGAGTAAGACCAGCCTCGCCGTCCGCCACGCTCGTGGGTAGACTCCCTCCCTCAGACATCTCGTGTAGAGGCGCCGAAGTTTGACAACGAGATGATGGCGTACGGTTTATCTCGCGCGACGTAACACGGTTTTTCGCTACATATAGCAAATTTCTTTTTATGATTAGTATTTTGGTTCATGCATACCTGAAATATAATTACGATGTAATTTTGTTAAATTGAAAATCGCGCTAGCCTGCCACAGATATTGGTGAATTATAATACAATTATTCTGTTTTTCTACAACCATTGTGGCCTTTTTCCTACTTAGTTCGGTAATTTTCAATTTTAAGGTGTTGAACAATTTCGTTTCGTTGTAATTTAGGATTTTTTAACGAGCACTTTTCACAAACTGACCGCTGTTACTTGTCTTTGGATCGTTGTTTTGTGAATACGGTGAATGTAGGAATAAGAAAGAAGAGAAGCAATTGAGATACAACGAGATACCTTACAGATTTTATATCTAGACAAATAAAGTCAAAAGAAATATAATTTAACCAGTGTCTGGATCCATTTGGACCAGTCAGCAAATAACGGAAGTTGTTTAACTTAGTGTCATAAGAAGCCAAGGTATCTCTAAACGACGGATTTAGTATCAACATTCATTGTAACTTCAAAGAATTGTGTCGGACTTAGGCATGGTCTTCTGTGCAGTTGACCGAACGTTGCGCATTTCCAGAGTTTAGCTATCGTCCAATATCATTTTGATCGTGAGATTCTCAAAAATCCAATTAAATCGTTTTATAACAATGAAATAAAAAATATGAAAACTTCGTTTTTCTTATTTTGGCAATTTATAAGTAATTGCGTTATCGCTGGAGCAGACAAAGAAAACACCGGAAACTACTTGCAGTGATCAGTTCCGCGAAGTAGTGGGGATAACTCGTATCCGCTTAAAATTTGAAGAGACAAATTTTCGACTCTCTGAGCGACGTTTATTTCGTCAGGACTATCAATTGTCGTTTGAACGTTGTGTTTCGATCGTTCGCGGAGAGACGCGATCGCGAGATAGCACGTCAACGAGAGTTGCAAGTTCCCGTTACGATTAAATAATCGACGCCACGAACTGATCGATTCCCTCATTTCGATTAGGATAATAACGGTAGTTCAATGAATTCCACAGAATTAACACAAATAAATTAACGTTTATTTTAACAAATTATCAACTGGGAAGACATAAAGAGAACAACAAAAAGAAATGTAACTGCGTTTTGCTTGATAAGTAATGCGCGATATAAGAGATGTGTTGACGGTTCGGCTTCTCGAAAAGTTCTGCACGCCTTTCGATTTTTTCCGTTTTTTTCTGGAAGGCGACCCCCACTACGTTCGGATCACGCCACATTCTTTTACGCGAGGTAAAATAACGGCCACGAATCGACGTTTCTGGAGGTCGCCCTGCTTAATGAACCTCCCGCAGGGAGGATTCGCTTTTGCGAGTCTATGGGGGCTGGCAAACCCACGGTCCCGCAGCCAGGGAGGACCGTCGGGACAAGCGTCCCGCTTACGTGAGTCCTCTATGTACACCGCAAGGAAGGTTGCTGTGGTGTAAGACAAACATCTTCCCCACGGAGCCTTGGGTAGTAGCGCACCCACGATCCTGAAGCCAAGGGTGAGACCGTCGGGAGAGCCGCCGAGGTACGTTTCCTCAACTCGCGCTTACGTGAGTCTCATCTGGGTCTGACTGCACGGTGTGCAGGTAAACCGTGCAGCAGAGACGTGGCGGTACATCCACACGCGCGGTCCCACCGTTGACATATGAACGGTACCACGGGCGGTCGAGTGTTAGCCCTGAGGGCGTAGCGAACCCTCGGCTCGACCAATTATGGGTATGGACTCGTGGTGGCAGTGGTTGTGGCCAAGTGCTGGCAAGAGGGCTGGTTTAAGGGGGACAAAGTCCCCCGAGTGGCCTTCGGCGGGTGAGCAGCGTCCCACCTGCTCCGGATACCGTCCCGGCAGACGGAAGGGCTTGGAAAGGGCCCCGTTCGACCTGAGACGAGAGTGCCTCCTGCGGGCGATTATTTGAGGTAACCGGTACTGTGTACCGAGTGCGCTGGTTGGGCGTATCCCAACTCCGATGGCTTCTAGGGTTGCCCGGGTGCTGTATATGATATTAAATCTCAGGAAAGTACCCGACACCAAGAACCAGACTACATGCTTAATGAACCATGCGCTTGCCACTACAATGTTTGTTTGCCGGGCAGCCGCGACGATCCGTCTGCGACATTACAGTGCCGCGATCGACAGTTAAGAATATGATCTATGGTAAGCCGCATGGCGTAACACGTTGCATTAATTTCTCTAATGTAATTTCGCGTACCTTTAACTGTAACTCAGTTCTTTCGGTACTTAACGAGAGAGCCGAAAATTTCGTCGTTTTAAAGTTTGACGATCTCGATAATTGTTAATTGTGTAATTTCGTGCTCCTGATAAGGATCGATAACTTACAATTAATATGCATAAAAATAATTACAAATATTGTTAAATATGCCCGCCTTGATATTCAGTACATTTATTATTTCTTCGTAACATGTTTTTAAAGACGCTCAATAATATCTCTTCACTTATTTGTGACACTCGCCTTTCGATATTCTCCTCAGCGGTTTCGATTTGTACACATCAGTCTCTAACATCCCACAGAGAAAGAAGATTATTCTATTCTCTCCGTTTATTACGCCCCAAGGCTTACTATAGGCCGTGTTCCTAACCGTCGTAAACAGATCGTCTTACATGACCGTCGAGATATACACAAAGTAGCGATAAACGCATAGTTGTCGTCAAGCAGCGAGTTCCAGAAACATCTATTCGCCTTCGGTGCGTTATTTTATCCGCATAAAGAAAGAAGCTGGTATACGTGATCATAGGCGCGAACGGTGGCGTGATCCGAGCGTAGTGGGGGTCGTATCTCAGAGAAGACAAAGGACCAAATGGAAGGGCAGTCAGTGGCAAATGAGAATTCAAACGGGATGCATCGAAAGGTTCAGACGAATAAAATCAAAGTCGCTTAGTCTAACGAATACATCGAGAAATATCATAAAATCGGGTCAAATTACTGTAACAAACTAATTGTATCATCGTTAAATCATTTGTGACGTATTCATTATAACTTTAAATATCGTTAAATATACACGTTTATATTAACTGTGTTAATTCAAAGTTAAAATCATTTGAACTATCTCTGTTATTCTAAACGAAACAGGGGAACGACTAATTCGCGGCGTCGATTATCATAATCGTAGCAAAAATTTACGTCTCCCGCTCACACGTTTCCCTCGCGATCGCGTCTCTACGCGAACGGTCGTAACATTTGGTCCTTCGAGCCGGATCACGAGCATTGGACGATCAAGTGAACAGAGATACAGCAGTAAATCATACAGTGATACACATGATCACATCATCATCAGCATCGCAGCAACCGTTAGCGGCGAACCTCGCGCCAACAACTAGAGGGTCAACTTCCGCAAGGAAATGTCTTACACGTCAAATCAGACACGCACGGTGACGAGCAACGTTTCAATTCGCGACAACAAGGTATGCTCGTTCATTGTATTGTCTTTACAATCCGCTATAACATTTTTTTCATCTTTATTTTTACACTGCGATTTAAGGCAAGAAAAATGATTGAAAGTTTCTTTTGTTCTTGTTTCAAATCATTTTTCCTTCTTAAAAAGGATTTTAAGAAAGATAAAAAATATATTTTTCTCAAAGTATGATAGCGTTTGTGATAGATCATGTATGATCTTGTCCTTTCTTTGCAATGCTATATCTAATGTCCTTAAATGTTCCATATCTTTTCATTTACTTATACTCTCATCTTATTCTTCTGGTCTGAAAGTATAACTGTAGCAGCTTTTAATGGTGTTTTGTTTTTATCTCTTCAATATATTCCGCTTCATTTATCACTTTTAATTTATCGTCATCCCTTCGAGTTCATCTATCTTATCTTGTAGTTTCAAGTTTTCTTCTTTTTTCTATCCATTTTATTTCCTTATCTCCCGTTATTTTTCTCTAGCTTAACATCTTGTATTAGGTGTAACTAAATATATTATTTGCCTTTCTTATCTCCTTTAATTTGTCTTTCATATTTCTCATTTCTTCTCAACGCGAGAATTGATTGTAATTTCAACAAATAAATAAAAAAAAAAAAAAATTTCTCATTTCCCTAAACATATCTATCTTTTTCAGGATTTCAAATTTCATGCCTTTATTCCCTGTGTTCACAACTATATTTCCTTTGTTTATACTTGTTGTTATCTATTCTTTGTCTTTTGTTGCCATTTTGCTGTTTATGATGTGTTTTTCTAATTTTCCTCTTGTGTTTCTTTCCTCTACCATTTTAGTTGTAACTGTCTACTTTCTTGAGATTTCTTTGTTCCGTTGTAGTTTCCTATTATGTGTTTTATCTTTTTCTGTTTTTTTTTATTTATTTCACTGTTAGAATTTCTTGCTTCTTACAACATTTTATCGTATTGTCTTGTTCTTCTTTTATTACACTCTACATGTGGGATTCAGCCAACTGTGGATATTGACAACTGTATGTGGAAAGTAATGAAATAATTCTGGAAATCAATGTTTCTGAAATTTTCTTTCAGATATTACTCTTTATGCCACATTTAAGTATAACTGTGAAATAAATTTTTATCTTTTCTTGTAAGTGTACTTTTACACATCGTTCCTGGTGATAGTGGTATAACAATATTTTATTGCACACACAAAAACTGGACTTATGCTGCAATAAAATGAAATTATAACACTAACTTTTGTTACAATGATTATAAAAAATTAAATAAACTGCGGAGGTCTATGCAGTAAATATGCAAAGTATATGCGATGTTATACCCGTTGAGTCCAACAAGAACTTCGGGATATTTTGTGGTGGTGTAATATGGTCCAGTGGCAGATAGCGCGGAGACAATGTATCTATGTGCTGAATCAAAAGTAAAACTTTTTTATTTCTAACTTTTCCAAAATTAAACTTTTACTAATATATTTGTGATGTTAGATTTACTTATTGATATGTATTTAATTATCATTTACTCAGTAAGCAAATATGCTCCAAATTATATCGTGGTTGGTCTTATCTGAATGAGAAAAGTGTGACAAATATGTTGGTAAATGATTTCATTTACCACAATGAATCAAAAATAAAAAGAATTTGATTTATGAGTTGAGGGTCTCAGCTTGTGGGAAGTTTTTAATGTTTGCGTAATGTACGCCTAGTATAGGTGCTCACATAAACGTTGCACTTCATACTACCATTTATTGACTTACAATGTAACCATTCCTTAGACTATGAACTTACAAACTAGTATAGGGAGGCCCGATATTGTATTATGGATCGCTGACATTTTAGGAGGGGGAAGAAAGAGAATAAACGTATGAGATATATAATTACGTATATATGATTACACAATTGCAGGGAACATTTTCTTAATTTAACTGTGTTTGTATAACGTCAATTCACATCAGAGACCAGGCCACACACCGCGGGCAGGATGGCGCCCAGATGTCTGCACATTCTTGGCGCGTGCCCTCAGTAGTCCTAAGTACCCACCAGCGGTCTTGGAATTTTCATAGTTAAGGTCCTTCAGGCCAAGCGAGTATCTCTTGTCTTAGATTTCCTTTTACGTTTATTGTTTACTACGGGTTAACAGGGAAAGTAGGTTTTCCTCGCGTCTGGTATGTTGCGTTAGCAACTTTCTCACGAGGGCGGCTAAAACCCTTCCTGGTCCACCAACCGTCTTATTATCCAATCGGAGAAAGATGTCTACTACCCTCACTTCCTTAACCAAAATTATCATCAACAAGTCCGATAGTCCCGTGTCCTTAGACACACCCATCCCTAGCTTTCCCCAGACACAGTATCGTCAGTAAAACTTCACTTATTCCGTATCCTTAGAATAGTCAACATATCTTTACCGGTCTCTATCCTTATAACAGTCGCGTACTTAACGTATCAGTGTAACTAAGTTTTACATAAGGTGATTGGAGTGAATTGTGATTTGTGTGTGTTAATTCAGTGTGTATTTCATTGTGATTGCTGAATTCATAATAAAGATTAATGAAAACAAAATTAATAGTTGTGTTACGACTCAGCTATTTTATTTTATCGTCTAACCCTCAAGTTTACGTGACATTTGCATTGTTCTTTTGTGATCTTTGCTTACAATCTTTGGTTCATTTACTAACTAAACATACGGTTTTCTTATCGCTATAATTTAATTTTCTACGGTGGTTAGCCACCTATATTTATCTTTATTGTCTTTGAGTGTCTCACTTAAATCTACGGTTGACAATTTATACATAAGTCTTATATTGCTATCCTTATGGTCTATGTCGCTATCGTACAGTATTTTTTATTATTACGTTTCTGCTGTAGTGATAGAATAATGCTAAGTTATTATTGTTTTGGATTAATTTCACGCTATCTAAACAGGTGAAGGATTCCGGGGGGAAATAACCTGTTTTTTGAATGTGTTTATGGTATAACGGGTTTGACTATAGATTGTGGGCGACGATGAAGTTTATGATTATTTTGTGTATCTTTGACCAGTGGTCTGACTAATTTAAGAATGAAGAATCGATATGGATTAATTTGGGCTCTTCGTATAGCTTGTGATTTGCTATATTTGCTAAATTTCAATTCTGGCAATCTATATATTCCTAAACATGCTGTGATGTATTTTCTTTCAATGATTCTTAATTTTTCCGTGGCGTTGACACTTACATTGAAACAGATTTAACGACCATACATTAGAATGGTTGGTCTAATTAGTGTTTTGTAGCAGTGAAGTTTCATTGATCTGTGCGAATCTTTCGAGTAAGGTAGTCTTATGAGGTATAAGAAGAATTTATCTGCTTTCTATAACTGTGTCTTTATGTTGTCGTTGTGATTTAACCCGAAGTTTAGATGGACTCCGAAGCATCTAACTTTGTTTGCATCGGAAAATTTTCCGTTGATATTTTCTGTTGTATGGAAGAATATTTTCGAATTTATTCTCACGTCGTACTTTGCTTTTGAAGTTTTTGAAATATATGGACTGAACGAGATTGTTTCACATTTATGGGTGTAGATTCTTAGCTTCCGTGTTGGAAAGCGTAATTTTCTACTTTCTTGACTAGGTCTTGCAGCTGGATTTTTATTTGTCACGGTTTATTGTTTCTGATGTAATTAACATATCATTTACGAATGCTATTGCTGATTTATTATTTTGATTGCCGTTCTTGTTCATGCCATACATTTATAATAGGACACTAAACATGGATATTGAACAGGATAGGCCGGTTTACCGTGTCTTACTGTAGATCTCGATGCGTTTGGTCCTTTTGCTTGATCCCTCTGAGAGGTAGAAGTATCTATCATTTTCTTTTTAATTTTTCCTTTATTAAACGTTCTTATTTGTTTCTACAAATACTTACATTTTTGTATCATTTGCTAATTACTATAGCATGGGGATTTCTGTGCTATTACCCATAATAAAAAAAAAAACAAAATAAAATAAGGAAGGTTTTTAACGTTTTAATTAGAATGTATGGGTGTGTGATTTGTTAATAATTGAGGATGAGTAAGGATAACTATCATCATCATTATCATTATTATTATTGTTGTTGTTGTTGTTGTTGTTGTTGTTGTTGTTGTTGTTGTTGTTGTTGTTGTTGTTGTTGTTGTTGTTGTTATTTTCTGTGTCCCTTGGTTCTCCTGTTATTTCTCATTCTTCTATTACGTGTCTCAGGTCTTCTTCTTTCTTTTTACATAGCTTGCATCTTTTTTCTCCCTCTTCTTTCCAGTATTCCCTTGATTTAGTCTCGTTTCCGCATCTGAATCTTGCTAATATTTTTCTGTCCTTCCACTTCATCCTCCCTTCTAAGTATTTTGCTAACTCTTCTTTGGCGATTTTTCTATAATGTTTGTCATACTTTGATTCCCTTATCCTTTCCCCCCTCTCTTCTGCTTCTCTCTTTCTCCTTTCTTCTATAATTTGGTCTAGTGTCATCTTTTCTTGCTCTTCTCTTACTTCCATCTGTGTCCCTCCATTTCTCATCCTTTCTAGTCCCTTCTTTCTCTTTCTTGCTCTTTTCCGTTATTGGCCATTTCCCCAGTTTCTCTCTCTTTCCTTTATGCACTTCTTTACTAGTTCCTTTTTTGACTTTATGGCTTTCCCTTCATACCTTGCTGCTCTTCCTAATACTTTTTCTTTGATTTCTGTTAGCTTACATTCTTCTATCGATATATAATTCGGTGTTGTCATATCTAAACCTAAGCTCCATTTCACATATCTTCTTTGTATTCTATCCAGCCTTTCTTCCATGTTCCAGCCTCATACCTATGCTCCAAACAGCGCCACGTTCTCTACCAGCGTTCCAAACATCTTCATTCTCCTCTTGTTGTCCTGTTTGGAAATTTTTTCTTCCACGCCCCATGTTTTCTTCATTGCTATTCTTGCTCTCTTTTTCCTGTCTTCTATGTGTTTCTCATCACTACCGTTTTTTCAGTAGTATGTACCCTAGGTATCTTATCTCGTCCACTTCTTCTAATTCTCGTTCTCCCCATTTCCATTTTCTTTGTCTCCTCTTGTTTTTTCGTTTTTCTCGAAAACTACACTCTTGGCCTTTTTCGTGCTCAGTTCCAATTCGATTTCCTTTAAAAATATTTCGAATCTCTTTAGCATTTCCTTTAGCTTCTCCTCTCTATCAACCATCAGCACAATATCGTCTGCATATGTCAATGACCATACCTTTCTTTCTCCTACCACTATGCCCCCCCCCCCCCCCGACTTGTCCTTTCCTTAATTCTTCTTCCAGCCCCGCCACGTAGATGTTAAACAACGTAGGGCTCAACGGGCATCCTTGTCTGACTCCCCTCACTGTCCAAAATTCTTTTGTGTTGTTATTCTTGATTCTTACCACATTCTTTGTTTCTGCGTATATCTCTTTAATCCTTCTGGTTAAGTTTTCGTTAATCCCCATGTTTCTCATTTTCTCCTCCAATTTCTTTCTGTTTAGCCTGTCGAACGCCGCTTTTAAGTCCGCAAAGCAGGCATGTAGTTTTTCTTTTTCTCTACTCAACTGTTTGTCTATGATATGGTTTATCACAAATACCGCGTCCTTCTTTTCTGAATCCGAATTGGCTCTCTTTCAGTTTGTTTTCAATCTCTGCCTTCAGTCGTTCGTGCAGTATCCCTGCACAGATCTTGTATGCTGTATCCATTAATGTTACTTTTCTGTAACCCTTCCCTGCTCTCTTGTCCCTCTTTTTATATATCGGACATATTTGCTCCTTTTTTCCAATCTTCTGGTATCCCCACCCCATTCCATATTTTCCTTAACAGAGCCCATAACGCTTCACCCACTTCCTTCGGTGCATACTTCCATACTTCATTTTCTAACCCGCCTTCCCCCATTGCTTTCTTCTCCTTCAAGTTTCTTAGTTTGTATATCCTCTTCCTCTTCCTTCTCTATATATTATCTTCTCTCTCCTCCATTATTTTCTCTTCTGCTCGATGCTCCTCTTTTTTCCTGCCCTCTTTGTGCTCTGTTCCTTCTAAAATTTCCATAAAATGATTTTTCCACTCTTCCTCGCTTATTTCATATAATCTTCATCTATATTCTCTCTTCTTCTTCTGTATTTATTTATGTATTTCCACGCTTCTTGTTCTGTTTTGATCTTCTTGATTTTCACCATTTCTTCTTCTTCGTATCTTTCCTTTCTTTGTTTGCACCTCTATTTGAATGCCTTTTTTCCTCCATAAGAGCTTCTCTACTGTATTTTCCTTTCATAAACTTTGTCACCTTCCTTCTCATCTCTCTTTTACTCTCTTTTCCTCTCTTTCTATTCCTTATCTTTACTTTCTTCTTTTGCATTGCTTCGTTTATCTTCTTGTTGATTTCTGTCCACATTTCCGCTACTGTTCTTCCGTTGCAGGTCCAGTCTTTACATTCGTCCAAGTATTTTTCCACACTTTTGTTTGTCCATTCCCTCTCCTCCTTCTCTTCTTCTTCCTTTTCCTCATTTTTTTTTTGTAATTCCGCCCCCCCCCCCTATTTCTATTTCTAACGGCATGTGGCCTGACTCTGTTCTTTTTCCTATTTTCATGTAAATTATTTCTTCTGTCGCCACCTGATTGCCAATCACATAGTCTATTACTGAGTTTCCTCTCTCGCCAATATAGGTCCGCTCCTCTCCTTCTTTATCGCTGCCATTGATTATCTTTAGCAGTGTTCTTCCTTCCATGTTTATTGTCTTGTCTTTTGATCGTCTGTTTTTTTCTTTCCCTACGTCCTCGTTTATCGACCCTCCCTCTTCTCCCGTTCTTGCGTTCCAGTCTCCGCCGATGATCACCACTTGCTCTTCTCTTCCGTCTACTCTTTCCTCTATTTTTTTCCATGTCCATTATGTATCTTGATTATAAACCATCATTATCCTATACGTCTTGTAATTGTATATTATTTTTCTTCCAACTATATTATCACTAATTCCTTTATATCCTATTTCTCTTAGGTTTTTATTTATACCCGTCGTTATTCTTCCCTTTGCTCTTCCTTTTTTCCTTACTGTCATTGCTGCCCTGCATTTCCAGTCGAATTCTTTGGGTAGTCTATATTTTAACTTTTCTCTTTTGTCCTTACTTATTAACCCTGCTACATTTCAGAAGCACGTTTTCATCCCCATTGTAGTCCCCCCTCCTGTTCCTCTTTTTTCATTTTCCTTCCCCTCTCTTTCTTTCTTCCTCCAGCCTCTCTTCGTTTTCGTTCCACCTGTACCATTTGTTTTCTATTGTTAGTTTCTTGTATCCTGTCCTTACATATTCGCCTTGTTCCATTCTTTCTCTGGCTACCCTTCTTATGTGTTGCTTCCCATCCCTTTCTTTTTTTGTCAGCCTTTTCCCCCTTGCTTTTCCCATTTGCTTTTCTCCTTCATTATCCTTATTTTTTCCTCCATTGATTTCATCGTTGCCACTTTTATTGTGTTCTTGCCCCCCCCCCCCCCCCCACCCCACCTTTATCATATGTGCTTTTTCTACTTCTGCCCCTATCCTCATTTTTTCGTTTATAAACTCCTTTACTGTCTCTTCATTGCTTCCTTCGTTCCAGTCCACTCCCTTGATTACTATGTTTCTTCTTCTTTCCTCTCTCTCTGCCCTGTCCTGATCCTCTCCAATTCTTCTGATTCTACCCAATAATTCTTTCTTTTCCCATTCCCACTCTCCTTTCTCTCTGTCTGTCTCTCTTTCCCTTCTTTCCCTTCTTTCCCTTTCCTCTTTCATTTCTCTCTTCAGCTCCTCCACTTGCTTTTCCAATATATATATATATATATATATTTTATTTCCTCGATCATTGCCTCGAATCCTCTTTCCATTTTCTCTATTTTTTCCACCACTGCCTCCATTACTTTCTCTCTGGCTGGTGTCTCTTTTTCTGTCGAGCTGTATTTGTCCAGTGTATTTTTGAAGACTGCTTTACCAGTACTCCTTGGTCTTCCCCTGTTTGTCGCCATCTGCCGTTTCCCTACCTTACTTTGTTTTGCCGCGCTTCTAGCCTCCTAATCTCTTCTTTTCTAGTTTTTCTTATTTGTAGCTTTCTCTCGTTCTTGTCTCCTTTTTCGCTTTTCTTTTGCCTTCTCCTCGTATGCTCACTCTTTATTTTCCCTTCTTCATGCCTCTTTATGCTTCCTGTTCCTTTTTCCCTTCACACTTCACTTTTTCCACAGAGATCTCCGTCCGTGTGTTACCCTCGGCCCGAACCGAACCGAAAGCCCAAGTAAGGATTACTATTTTTGGCAAGCGAGTTTATGTAATTGTCCATTTTGTCGTGATATGCTTTAGAGAATTTTGTGTGTACTTAGTATCGATGTTAGTATAGTTGATTGGAAGGTTTCTGTTTTCTTCATATTTGATTTGGCAACCATGCCCCATTTTTGTAGTTCATAAGACCAGGCTGCATATGTCTGATTTAGATTTTCTTGCTACGAGCTACATGGAATTTCTGATTAGATGTAAGTGTTTAGTTTTTTCTTGTATGTGTTTCTTCCAGTTCAACTTATGACCCAGATGTAACTCCAGATGTATTTAACGAAAGTTGTCTGTTGGATTTCCTGATTTAACAATTTGTTTGAGTTTGGATCTAAGATAAGGTCACTGCAGCAATAGCTTAATGCGTCAACATGTGACATTTTCACATTCAATTTTGTAAGATCACCCATTGCGCAATGCGTGGGTCGACCGTTTGTTTGCTTAACGTGAGACGCGAACTATCGTAATGGGTAACGATCTTAAAATGAATCCCATAAATATCAATATGGAACCTATTGATGGCATGAATAACGGCTAAACGTTCCAGCTCGAAGCTGCAATATTTTGACTCTACGATAGTGGTTCGTTTACTAAAATAAAATATAAGTCGAAAGAAACCGTCCGTTTGTTTTTTAATTAATACCGCGCCGAAATCACTTGCGATGGCATCACAATGCAACTCTGTTTTAAAATCGGGGAATAGATAATCAAAACCGGTTTATCAGCTAATTTACCTTTTTAAACACGTAAAGGCCGTATTTTCTTTCGCGCCAAACTGGAAATTCGCATCGTTTCTTAATAATTCATATAGGGATTTCGTTAAAATAGAAAAATTTGGAATAAAATACCTAAAATAGCTTGCGGGGTTCACAAAATGCAGTACGTCTTTCGCCGTTCGTGGCAGTGGATAGTCTCGGACATATTCAATGCCGTCTCGACTGGAACGAATACTAGATTCATTAAAATTAGTTAGCCAAGATATGTAACTTCGCGGTATGAAAAAAGAAAATCTGTCTAAATGGAATTGTAAATCGTTTTATACAGCTAAATGAAAAATTTCTTCAAACATTCAAAAAATCAAAATATGTTCTTTAAGCGTTTCTGTAGCGACTAAAATATCATCTAAATATAGTACGACTTTATTCTTTTTAACGAGATTGGTAAATACAAAATTAATATATCATTGAAAAACACGCGGGGCATTAGTAAGCTCTAAAGGCAATTTCAGGTGTGCGAACTGTACAAAAGATGTATATTTAATAGATGATTTTGAAACCCTTACGTGATGGAAACCATTCTTTATGTAGTTTCGACCAATCGCGGGGAGACGTAATCGCGAGGAGAGACGTCAACGAGAGTCGTAAATTCCCGTTACGATTATAGCAATCGACGCCACGAATTGACCGATCCCCTGATTTCCGTTGAGATAATAGGGATGATTTAGTTTGTATAACACTGTGATTCACAGAATTGTAAATTATATATTTCCAACACTTAGATTACACTGTTGAGCATAGATAAATAGATAATCACTTATCGCACGAAGATAAGATAGATGTGTACGTTAGAGCAGGGCTCTTATAATTGGATTTAGTGTATTAGTGGACGTAGCACTATAATATATTTAGTAGAGGAGATGTATGTTCGACAATACCGAGAACCGACTAAAATAGTTTACGTGAATTATGCTACTCTAGCGTTATGCTTAGACTGCCACGTTAGGCGTTAGCGTTAAACTGACTAGTTGACTTGACTCTCCCGATGTCGTAAGAGAACGAGGTGACTTTTCCAACGGTGTAGAAGAAGTGAAGTTGAGTGACGATGCTGTGTCGGAGGAAAGCTAGTGATGGGTGTGTCTAGCGCACGGGACCATCGGATTTGTTGATGACGATTTTGGCTAAGAGAGTGAGGGAAATAGGCTTCGTTGTTAATTGGTTAAACGAAGGTTGGCGGACTAAGAAGGGTCTTAGCTGCCCTCGATAGAAAGTTGTTATTAGGAAGCATCGTACGTGGAAAAACCCAACTCTCCCTTGGCAAGCCGTGGTAGATAACAGTCTAAAAGTGATTGAGAAAAATACATTTGTTGAGTCGGAAGGACCTTAGCAAGCAAATTACTCGGATTTATGACGGGTGCTTAAGGCTATTGAGAGTACGCCGTAAGGATGAGCAGTTTTTGTGTGGTATGAGTGCCCCTTTGTTTGCTTTTTCTCTTACTTGGAATTTTCGGCAGTGTTCTCTTTCTGTTGGGTCGATTTCACTTAACTTGGGTCTGAATAGTATGGTTTCGCATTTGCTTGTGTTGATTTTTAGTTTCCACGCGTGGTAATAGTCGTTTATTTTTTCGAAAAGTTCTTGCAGTTCAGTTTTTATTGTCTTAGTTTTGCGGCCTGTTACGTAGATGATTAGATCATCTGCGAAGGCTATGGAGCGCTTGTGGGTGGATGTATTGAAATTAAAGAGGTTTAGAAAGTCACTATTGTAAATACTGAAAAGTAGCGGGGAATTTACTGTACCTTGTTGCAGACCATTTGTTATGGAGAATTCTTTGCTTGATGTGTTTGAACCTTCGGTCATTACGAATGTTCTGCTTGTGATCATGTCCCAGACTATTTTAATTAGATGTTTAGGAAGGTTTATCTTGATCAATTTGTATATGAGATCTGGGATCCAGACTGTGTCAAAAGCTTTTTCGAGGTCTATTAAGCAGGCGGCTACTCGTTGTTTTGCGTTTAGGGCCCAGCAGATGTCCGACGTAAGTTTGTTTATTGCGTGGATTGTGGAGTGGTTGTGCCTGAAGCCAAATTGATTTTCTGCGATTATGTCATTTTTTGTGCAGATGGAAGTTAGGGGGTTGTTTATGATTATTTCAAGTACTTTGCTTATGTTGGGGAGGAGACTTATGGGTCGTAGGTTTGCGGGCGATGAGCCGTCTTTGTCTTTTTTTGTAATAGCTATCAATTTGGCTTTTTTCCATTTTCTGAGGAAATATGTGTTGTTTAGAGCATTGTTGAAGAGTACTGTGTAGTACCATTTTATTTTGTTCGGTAGGCGCTTGAGTAAAACGTTTGGGATGCCGTCGAAGCCGGAGGATTTTTTGTTGTTTAGTTTGGAGAAGATTGTGTTTGGTTGATTGTAATTTGTGAAGTAGTTTATTTCTGGATCTGGTTGTTTGGGGTTGTCTACGGTGTTTTCGTTTGAGAATGTACAGACTGTTTTGTTTAGCGTTTTGTCTTGTTCCATTTCATTTTTAAGTTTGTTTCGGTGATGATAATTCTGTTTAGTTGATCTCGTCCCATGTGTTCGTTTTGTGTGTGTATTTTGGAAAAGTGGGTGCCGATGATGTCTAGTTTTTCCGTTGTTTTAGTTATTATGAAGTTACCCTCGATGTCTTTGGTGGTGTTGTGTATTGTTATACCTGCTTCTTGGATGAGGGAGGTTTCTTCTGGGGGCAATTTGAGAGGTGGGATGGAGCTTTGTCCTTTTGGTCTGAAGATTTGATTTATTTGTGGGAACATGTTGGCTGAGTCGTTTTTGGAGATGTTTCTTATTTTATTTGTCCAGTAATGGTTTATAGCGTTTGCGAATTCTTGTTTCATTTGCGCTTTTATTTTGTATAGTAGGTACTTTAGGAATTCTAATTCTTCTCTTTTGTCGTAAAAGGCACCGGAAAATTGTCTTTCACGGTGATCTTATTTAATTCCCCGTAGATGACGCAGAGATGCATTTTTTATTCTTTTTCCGCACTAATACAACAAGGGATTGCGTATGGTGAATTGCTTGGTCTGATCATTTCTTTCTCGTACAAATCGTCCAAAATTGAAAAATCGGCCGATATGCCGACAGCAATGTCGCCGTTCGGCCCTCTTTACGGAGTAAGACCAGCCTCGCCGTCCGCCACGCTCGTGGGTAGACTCCCTCCCTCAGACATCTCGTGTAGAGGCGCCGAAGTTTGACAACGAGATGATGGCGTACGGTTTATCTCGCGCGACGTAACACGGTTTTTCGCTACATATAGCAAATTTCTTTTTATGATTAGTATTTTGGTTCATGCATACCTGAAATATAATTACGATGTAATTTTGTTAAATTGAAAATCGCGCTAGCCTGCCACAGATATTGGTGAATTATAATACAATTATTCTGTTTTTCTACAACCATTGTGGCCTTTTTCCTACTTAGTTCGGTAATTTTCAATTTTAAGGTGTTGAACAATTTCGTTTCGTTGTAATTTAGGATTTTTTAACGAGCACTTTTCACAAACTGACCGCTGTTACTTGTCTTTGGATCGTTGTTTTGTGAATACGGTGAATGTAGGAATAAGAAAGAAGAGAAGCAATTGAGATACAACGAGATACCTTACAGATTTTATATCTAGACAAATAAAGTCAAAAGAAATATAATTTAACCAGTGTCTGGATCCATTTGGACTAGTCAGCAAATAACGGAAGTTGTTTAACTTAGTGTCATAAGAAGCCAAGGTATCTCTAAACGACGGATTTAGTATCAACATTCATTGTAACTTCAAAGAATTGTGTCGGACTTAGGCATGGTCTTCTGTGCAGTTGACCGAACGTTGCGCATTTCCAGAGTTTAGCTATCGTCCAATATCATTTTGATCGTGAGATTCTCAAAAATCCAATTAAATCGTTTTATAACAATGAAATAAAAAATATGAAAACTTCGTTTTTCTTATTTTGGCAATTTATGAGTAATTGCGTTATCGCTGGAGCAGACAAAGAAAACACCGGAAACTACTTGCAGTGATCAGTTCCGCGAAGTAGTGGGGATAACTCGTATCCGCTTAAAATTTGAAGAGACAAATTTTCGACTCTCTGAGCGACGTTTATTTCGTCAGGACTATCAATTGTCGTTTGAACGTTGTGTTTCGATCGTTCGCGGAGAGACGCGATCGCGAGATAGCACGTCAACGAGAGTTGCAAGTTCCCGTTACGATTAAATAATCGACGCCACGAACTGATCGATTCCCTCATTTCGATTAGGATAATAACGGTAGTTCAATGAATTCCACAGAATTAACACAAATAAATTAACGTTTATTTTAACAAATTATCAACTGGGAAGACATAAAGAGAACAACAAAAAGAAATGTAACTGCGTTTTGCTTGATAAGTAATGCGCGATATAAGAGATGTGTTGACGGTTCGGCTTCTCGAAAAGTTCTGCACGCCTTTCGATTTTTTCCGTTTTTTTCTGGAAGGCGACCCCCACTACGTTCGGATCACGCCACATTCTTTTACGCGAGGTAAAATAACGGCCACGAATCGACGTTTCTGGAGGTCGCCCTGCTTAATGAACCTCCCGCAGGGAGGATTCGCTTTTGCGAGTCTATGGGGGCTGGCAAACCCACGGTCCCGCAGCCAGGGAGGACCGTCGGGACAAGCGTCCCGCTTACGTGAGTCCTCTATGTACACCGCAAGGAAGGTTGCTGTGGTGTAAGACAAACATCTTCCCCACGGAGCCTTGGGTAGTAGCGCACCCACGATCCTGAAGCCAAGGGTGAGACCGTCGGGAGAGCCGCCGAGGTACGTTTCCTCAACTCGCGCTTACGTGAGTCTCATCTGGGTCTGACTGCACGGTGTGCAGGTAAACCGTGCAGCAGAGACGTGGCGGTACATCCACACGCGCGGTCCCACCGTTGACATATGAACGGTACCACGGGCGGTCGAGTGTTAGCCCTGAGGGCGTAGCGAACCCTCGGCTCGACCAATTATGGGTATGGACTCGTGGTGGCAGTGGTTGTGGCCAAGTGCTGGCAAGAGGGCTGGTTTAAGGGGGACAAAGTCCCCCGAGTGGCCTTCGGCGGGTGAGCAGCGTCCCACCTGCTCCGGATACCGTCCCGGCAGACGGAAGGGCTTGGAAAGGGCCCCGTTCGACCTGAGACGAGAGTGCCTCCTGCGGGCGATTATTTGAGGTAACCGGTACTGTGTACCGAGTGCGCTGGTTGGGCGTATCCCAACTCCGATGGCTTCTAGGGTTGCCCGGGTGCTGTATATGATATTAAATCTCAGGAAAGTACCCGACACCAAGAACCAGACTACATGCTTAATGAACCATGCGCTTGCCACTACAATGTTTGTTTGCCGGGCAGCCGCGACGATCCGTCTGCGACATTACAGTGCCGCGATCGACAGTTAAGAATATGATCTATGGTAAGCCGCATGGCGTAACACGTTGCATTAATTTCTCTAATGTAATTTCGCGTACCTTTAACTGTAACTCAGTTCTTTCGGTACTTAACGAGAGAGCCGAAAATTTCGTCGTTTTAAAGTTTGACGATCTCGATAATTGTTAATTGTGTAATTTCGTGCTCCTGATAAGGATCGATAACTTACAATTAATATGCATAAAAATAATTACAAATATTGTTAAATATGCCCGCCTTGATATTCAGTACATTTATTATTTCTTCGTAACATGTTTTTAAAGACGCTCAATAATATCTCTTCACTTATTTGTGACACTCGCCTTTCGATATTCTCCTCAGCGGTTTCGATTTGTACACATCAGTCTCTAACATCCCACAGAGAAAGAAGATTATTCTATTCTCTCCGTTTATTACGCCCCAAGGCTTACTATAGGCCGTGTTCCTAACCGTCGCAAACAGATCGTCTTACATGACCGTCGAGATATACACAAAGTAGCGATAAACGCATAGTTGTCGTCAAGCAGCGAGTTCCAGAAACATCTATTCGCCTTCGGTGCGTTATTTTATCCGCATAAAGAAAGAAGCTGGTATACGTGATCATAGGCGCGAACGGTGGCGTGATCCGAGCGTAGTGGGGGTCGTATCTCAGAGAAGACAAAGGACCAAATGGAAGGGCAGTCAGTGGCAAATGAGAATTCAAACGGGATGCATCGAAAGGTTCAGACGAATAAAATCAAAGTCGCTTAGTCTAACGAATACATCGAGAAATATCATAAAATCGGGTCAAATTACTGTAACAAACTAATTGTATCATCGTTAAATCATTTGTGACGTATTCATTATAACTTTAAATATCGTTAAATATACACGTTTATATTAACTGTGTTAATTCAAAGTTAAAATCATTTGAACTATCTCTGTTATTCTAAACGAAACAGGGGAACGACTAATTCGCGGCGTCGATTATCATAATCGTAGCAAAAATTTACGTCTCCCGCTCACACGTTTCCCTCGCGATCGCGTCTCTACGCGAACGGTCGTAACATTTGGTCCTTCGAGCCGGATCACGAGCATTGGACGATCAAGTGAACAGAGATACAGCAGTAAATCATACAGTGATACACATGATCACATCATCATCAGCATCGCAGCAACCGTTAGCGGCGAACCTCGCGCCAACAACTAGAGGGTCAACTTCCGCAAGGAAATGTCTTACACGTCAAATCAGACACGCACGGTGACGAGCAACGTTTCAATTCGCGACAACAAGGTATGCTCGTTCATTGTATTGTCTTTACAATCCGCTATAACATTTTTTTCATCTTTATTTTTACACTGCGATTTAAGGCAAGAAAAATGATTGAAAGTTTCTTTTGTTCTTGTTTCAAATCATTTTTCCTTCTTAAAAAGGATTTTAAGAAAGATAAAAAATATATTTTTCTCAAAGTATGATAGCGTTTGTGATAGATCATGTATGATCTTGTCCTTTCTTTGCAATGCTATATCTAATGTCCTTAAATGTTCCATATCTTTTCATTTACTTATACTCTCATCTTATTCTTCTGGTCTGAAAGTATAACTGTAGCAGCTTTTAATGGTGTTTTGTTTTTATCTCTTCAATATATTCCGCTTCATTTATCACTTTTAATTTATCGTCATCCCTTCGAGTTCATCTATCTTATCTTGTAGTTTCAAGTTTTCTTCTTTTTTCTATCCATTTTATTTCCTTATCTCCCGTTATTTTTCTCTAGCTTAACATCTTGTATTAGGTGTAACTAAATATATTATTTGCCTTTCTTATCTCCTTTAATTTGTCTTTCATATTTCTCATTTCTTCTCAACGCGAGAATTGATTGTAATTTCAACAAATAAATAAAAAAAAAAAAAATTTCTCATTTCCCTAAACATATCTATCTTTTTCAGGATTTCAAATTTCATGCCTTTATTCCCTGTGTTCACAACTATATTTCCTTTGTTTATACTTGTTGTTATCTATTCTTTGTCTTTTGTTGCCATTTTGCTGTTTATGATGTGTTTTTCTAATTTTCCTCTTGTGTTTCTTTCCTCTACCATTTTAGTTGTAACTGTCTACTTTCTTGAGATTTCTTTGTTCCGTTGTAGTTTCCTATTATGTGTTTTATCTTTTTCTGTTTTTTTTTTATTTATTTCACTGTTAGAATTTCTTGCTTCTTACAAAATTTTATCGTATTGTCTTGTTCTTCTTTTATTACACTCTACATGTGGGATTCAGCCAACTGTGGATATTGACAACTGTATGTGGAAAGTAATGAAATAATTCTGGAAATCAATGTTTCTGAAATTTTCTTTCAGATATTACTCTTTATGCCACATTTAAGTATAACTGTGAAATAAATTTTTATCTTTTCTTGTAAGTGTACTTTTACACATCGTTCCTGGTGATAGTGGTATAACAATATTTTATTGCACACACAAAAACTGGACTTATGCTGCAATAAAATGAAATTATAACACTAACTTTTGTTACAATGATTATAAAAAATTAAATAAACTGCGGAGGTCTATGCAGTAAATATGCAAAGTATATGCGATGTTATACCCGTTGAGTCCAACAAGAACTTCGGGATATTTTGTGGTGGTGTAATATGGTCCAGTGGCAGATAGCGCGGAGACAATGTATCTATGTGCTGAATCAAAAGTAAAACTTTTTTATTTCTAACTTTTCCAAAATTAAACTTTTACTAATATATTTGTGATGTTAGATTTACTTATTGATATGTATTTAATTATCATTTACTCAGTAAGCAAATATGCTCCAAATTATATCGTGGTTGGTCTTATCTGAATGAGAAAAGTGTGACAAATATGTTGGTAAATGATTTCATTTACCACAATGAATCAAAAATAAAAAGAATTTGATTTATGAGTTGAGGGTCTCAGCTTGTGGGAAGTTTTTAATGTTTGCGTAATGTACGCCTAGTATAGGTGCTCACATAAACGTTGCACTTCATACTACCATTTATTGACTTACAATGTAACCATTCCTTAGACTATGAACTTACAAACTAGTATAGGGAGGCCCGATATTGTATTATGGATCGCTGACATTTTAGGAGGGGGAAGAAAGAGAATAAACGTATGAGATATATAATTACGTATATATGATTACACAATTGCAGGGAACATTTTCTTAATTTAACTGTGTTTGTATAACGTCAATTCACATCAGAGACCAGGCCACACACCGCGGGCAGGATGGCGCCCAGATGTCTGCACATTCTTGGCGCGTGCCCTCAGTAGTCCTAAGTACCCACCAGCGGTCTTGGAATTTTCATAGTTAAGGTCCTTCAGGCCAAGCGAGTATCTCTTGTCTTAGATTTCCTTTTACGTTTATTGTTTACTACGGGTTAACAGGGAAAGTAGGTTTTCCTCGCGTCTGGTATGTTGCGTTAGCAACTTTCTCACGAGGGCGGCTAAAACCCTTCCTGGTCCACCAACCGTCTTATTATCCAATCGGAGAAAGATGTCTACTACCCTCACTTCCTTAACCAAAATTATCATCAACAAGTCCGATAGTCCCGTGTCCTTAGACACACCCATCCCTAGCTTTCCCCAGACACAGTATCGTCAGTAAAACTTCACTTATTCCGTATCCTTAGAATAGTCAACATATCTTTACCGGTCTCTATCCTTATAACAGTCGCGTACTTAACGTATCAGTGTAACTAAGTTTTACATAAGGTGATTGGAGTGAATTGTGATTTGTGTGTGTTAATTCAGTGTGTATTTCATTGTGATTGCTGAATTCATAATAAAGATTAATGAAAACAAAATTAATAGTTGTGTTACGACTCAGCTATTTTATTTTATCGTCTAACCCTCAAGTTTACGTGACATTTGCATTGTTCTTTTGTGATCTTTGCTTACAATCTTTGGTTCATTTACTAACTAAACATACGGTTTTCTTATCGCTATAATTTAATTTTCTACGGTGGTTAGCCACCTATATTTATCTTTATTGTCTTTGAGTGTCTCACTTAAATCTACGGTTGACAATTTATACATAAGTCTTATATTGCTATCCTTATGGTCTATGTCGCTATCGTACAGTATTTTTTATTATTACGTTTCTGCTGTAGTGATAGAATAATGCTAAGTTATTATTGTTTTGGATTAATTTCACGCTATCTAAACAGGTGAAGGATTCCGGGGGGAAATAACCTGTTTTTTGAATGTGTTTATGGTATAACGGGTTTGACTATAGATTGTGGGCGACGATGAAGTTTATGATTATTTTGTGTATCTTTGACCAGTGGTCTGACTAATTTAAGAATGAAGAATCGATATGGATTAATTTGGGCTCTTCGTATAGCTTGTGATTTGCTATATTTGCTAAATTTCAATTCTGGCAATCTATATATTCCTAAACATGCTGTGATGTATTTTCTTTCAATGATTCTTAATTTTTCCGTGGCGTTGACACTTACATTGAAACAGATTTAACGACCATACATTAGAATGGTTGGTCTAATTAGTGTTTTGTAGCAGTGAAGTTTCATTGATCTGTGCGAATCTTTCGAGTAAGGTAGTCTTATGAGGTATAAGAAGAATTTATCTGCTTTCTATAACTGTGTCTTTATGTTGTCGTTGTGATTTAACCCGAAGTTTAGATGGACTCCGAAGCATCTAACTTTGTTTGCATCGGAAAATTTTCCGTTGATATTTTCTGTTGTATGGAAGAATATTTTCGAATTTATTCTCACGTCGTACTTTGCTTTTGAAGTTTTTGAAATATATGGACTGAACGAGATTGTTTCACATTTATGGGTGTAGATTCTTAGCTTCCGTGTTGGAAAGCGTAATTTTCTACTTTCTTGACTAGGTCTTGCAGCTGGATTTTTATTTGTCACGGTTTATTGTTTCTGATGTAATTAACATATCATTTACGAATGCTATTGCTGATTTATTATTTTGATTGCCGTTCTTGTTCATGCCATACATTTATAATAGGACACTAAACATGGATATTGAACAGGATAGGCCGGTTTACCGTGTCTTACTGTAGATCTCGATGCGTTTGGTCCTTTTGCTTGATCCCTCTGAGAGGTAGAAGTATCTATCATTTTCTTTTTAATTTTTCCTTTATTAAACGTTCTTATTTGTTTCTACAAATACTTACATTTTTGTATCATTTGCTAATTACTATAGCATGGGGATTTCTGTGCTATTACCCATAATAAAAAAAAAAACAAAATAAAATAAGGAAGGTTTTTAACGTTTTAATTAGAATGTATGGGTGTGTGATTTGTTAATAATTGAGGATGAGTAAGGATAACTATCATCATCATTATCATTATTATTATTGTTGTTGTTGTTGTTGTTGTTGTTGTTGTTGTTGTTGTTGTTGTTGTTGTTGTTGTTATTTTCTGTGTCCCTTGGTTCTCCTGTTATTTCTCATTCTTCTATTACGTGTCTCAGGTCTTCTTCTTTCTTTTTACATAGCTTGCATCTTTTTTCTCCCTCTTCTTTCCAGTATTCCCTTGATTTAGTCTCGTTTCCGCATCTGAATCTTGCTAATATTTTTCTGTCCTTCCACTTCATCCTCCCTTCTAAGTATTTTGCTAACTCTTCTTTGGCGATTTTTCTATAATGTTTGTCATACTTTGATTCCCTTATCCTTTCCCCCCTCTCTTCTGCTTCTCTCTTTCTCCTTTCTTCTATAATTTGGTCTAGTGTCATCTTTTCTTGCTCTTCTCTTACTTCCATCTGTGTCCCTCCATTTCTCATCCTTTCTAGTCCCTTCTTTCTCTTTCTTGCTCTTTTCCGTTATTGGCCATTTCCCCAGTTTCTCTCTCTTTCCTTTATGCACTTCTTTACTAGTTCCTTTTTTGACTTTATGGCTTTCCCTTCATACCTTGCAGCTCTTCCTAATACTTTTTCTTTGATTTCTGTTAGCTTACATTCTTCTATCGATATATAATTCGGTGTTGTCATATCTAAACCTAAGCTCCATTTCACATATCTTCTTTGTATTCTATCCAGCCTTTCTTCCATGTTCCAGCCTCATACCTATGCTCTAAACAGCGCCACGTTCTCTACCAGCGTTCCAAACATCTTCATTCTCCTCTTGTTGTCCTGTTTGGAAATTTTTTGTTCCACGCCCCATGTTTTCTTCATTGCTATTCTTGCTCTCTTTTTCCTGTCTTCTATGTGTTTCTCATCACTACCGTTTTTTCAGTAGTATGTACCCTAGGTATCTTATCTCGTCCACTTCTTCTAATTCTCGTTCTCCCCATTTCCATTTTCTTTGTCTCCTCTTGTTTTTTCGTTTTTCTCGAAAACTACACTCTTGGCCTTTTTCGTGCTCAGTTCCAATTCGGTTTCCTTTAAAAATATTTCGAATCTCTTTAGCATTTCCTTTAGCTTCTCCTCTCTATCAACCATCAGCACAATATCGTCTGCATATGTCAATGACCATACCTTTCTTTCTCCTACCACTATGCCCCCCCCCGACTTGTCCTTTCCTTAATTCTTCTTCCAGCCCCGCCACGTAGATGTTAAACAACGTAGGGCTCAACGGGCATCCTTGTCTGACTCCCCTCACTGTCCAAAATTCTTTTGTGTTGTTATTCTTGATTCTTACCACATTCTTTGTTTCTGCGTATATCTCTTTAATCCTTCTGGTTAAGTTTTCGTTAATCCCCATGTTTCTCATTTTCTCCTCCAATTTCTTTCTGTTTAGCCTGTCGAACGCCGCTTTTAAGTCCGCAAAGCAGGCATGTAGTTTTTCTTTTTCTCTACTCAACTGTTTGTCTATGATATGGTTTATCACAAATACCGCGTCCTTCTTTTCTGAATCCGAATTGGCTCTCTTTCAGTTTGTTTTCAATCTCTGCCTTCAGTCGTTCGTGCAGTATCCCTGCACAGATCTTGTATGCTGTATCCATTAATGTTACTTTTCTGTAACCCTTCCCTGCTCTCTTGTCCCTCTTTTTATATATCGGACATATTTGCTCCTTTTTTCCAATCTTCTGGTATCCCCACCCCATTCCATATTTTCCTTAACAGAGCCCATAACGCTTCACCCACTTCCTTCGGTGCATACTTCCATACTTCATTTTCTAACCCGCCTTCCCCCATTGCTTTCTTCTCCTTCAAGTTTCTTAGTTTGTATATCCTCTTCCTCTTCCTTCTCTATATATTATCTTCTCTCTCCTCCATTATTTTCTCTTCTGCTCGATGCTCCTCTTTTTTCCTGCCCTCTTTGTGCTCTGTTCCTTCTAAAATTTCCATAAAATGATTTTTCCACTCTTCCTCGCTTATTTCATATAATCTTCATCTATATTCTCTCTTCTTCTTCTGTATTTATTTATGTATTTCCACGCTTCTTGTTCTGTTTTGATCTTCTTGATTTTCACCATTTCTTCTTCTTCGTATCTTTCCTTTCTTTGTTTGCACCTCTATTTGAATGCCTTTTTTCCTCCATAAGAGCTTCTCTACTGTATTTTCCTTTCATAAACTTTGTCACCTTCCTTCTCATCTCTCTTTTACTCTCTTTTCCTCTCTTTCTATTCCTTATCTTTACTTTCTTCTTTTGCATTGCTTCGTTTATCTTCTTGTTGATTTCTGTCCACATTTCCGCTACTGTTCTTCCGTTGCAGGTCCAGTCTTTACATTCGTCCAAGTATTTTTCCACACTTTTGTTTGTCCATTCCCTCTTCTCCTTCTCTTCTTCTTCCTTTTCCTCATTTTTTTTTGTAATTCCGCCCCCCCCCCTATTTCTATTTCTAACGGCATGTGGCCTGACTCTGTTCTTTTTCCTATTTTCATGTAAATTATTTCTTCTGTCGCCACCTGATTGCCAATCACATAGTCTATTACTGAGTTTCCTCTCTCGCCAATATAGGTCCGCTCCTCTCCTTCTTTATCGCTGCCATTGATTATCTTTAGCAGTGTTCTTCCTTCCATGTTTATTGTCTTGTCTTTTGATCGTCTGTTTTTTTCTTTCCCTACGTCCTCGTTTATCGACCCTCCCTCTTCTCCCGTTCTTGCGTTCCAGTCTCCGCCGATGATCACCACTTGCTCTTCTCTTCCGTCTACTCTTTCCTCTATTTTTTTCCATGTCCCTTATGTATCTTGATTATAAACCATCATTATCCTATACGTCTTGTAATTGTATATTATTTTTCTTCCAACTATATTATCACTAATTCCTTGATATCCTATTTCTCTTAGGTTTTTATTTATACCCGTCGTTATTCTTCCCTTTGCTCTTCCTTTTTTCCTTACTGTCATTGCTGCCCTGCATTTCCAGTCGAATTCTTTGGGTAGTCTATATTTTAACTTTTCTCTTTTGTCCTTACTTATTAACCCTGCTACATTTCAGAAGCACGTTTTCATCCCCATTGTAGTCCCCCCTCCTGTTCCTCTTTTTTCATTTTCCTTCCCCTCTCTTTCTTTCTTCCTCCAGCCTCTCTTCGTTTTCGTTCCACCTGTACCATTTGTTTTCTATTGTTAGTTTCTTGTATCCTGTCCTTACATATTCGCCTTGTTCCATTCTTTCTCTGGCTACTCTTCTTATGTGTTGCTTCCCATCCCTTTCTTTTTTTGTCAGCCTTTTCCCCCTTGCTTTTCCCATTTGCTTTTCTCCTTCATTATCCTTATTTTTTCCTCCATTGATTTCATCGTTGCCACTTTTATTGTGTTCTTGCCCCCCCCCCCCCACCCCACCTTTATCATATGTGCTTTTTCTACTTCTGCCCCTATCCTCATTTTTTCGTTTATAAACTCCTTTACTGTCTCTTCATTGCTTCCTTCGTTCCAGTCCACTCCCTTGATTACTATGTTTCTTCTTCTTTCCTCTCTCTCTGCCCTGTCCTGATCCTCTCCAATTCTTCTGATTCTACCCAATAATTCTTTCTTTTCCCATTCCCACTCTCCTTTCTCTCTGTCTGTCTCTCTTTCCCTTCTTTCCCTTCTTTCCCTTTCCTCTTTCATTTCTCTCTTCAGCTCCTCCACTTGCTTTTCCAATATATATATATATATATAATTTATTTCCTCAATCATTGCCTCGAATCCTCTTTCCATTTTCTCTATTTTTTCCACCACTGCCTCCATTACTTTCTCTCTGGCTGGTGTCTCTTTTTCTGTCGAGCTGTATTTGTCCAGTGTATTTTTGAAGACTGCTTTACCAGTACTCCTTGGTCTTCCCCTGTTTGTCGCCATCTGCCGTTTCCCTACCTTACTTTGTTTTGCCGCGCTTCTAGCCTCCTAATCTCTTCTTTTCTAGTTTTTCTTATTTGTAGCTTTCTCTCGTTCTTGTCTCCTTTTTCGCTTTTCTTTTGCCTTCTCCTCGTATGCTCACTCTTTATTTTCCCTTCTTCATGCCTCTTTATGCTTCCTGTTCCTTTTTCCCTTCACACTTCACTTTTTCCACAGAGATCTCCGTCCGTGTGTTACCCTCGGCCCGAACCGAACCGAAAGCCCAAGTAAGGATTACTATTTTTGGCAAGCGAGTTTATGTAATTGTCCATTTTGTCGTGATATGCTTTAGAGAATTTTGTGTGTACTTAGTATCGATGTTAGTATAGTTGATTGGAAGGTTTCTGTTTTCTTCATATTTGATTTGGCAACCATGCCCCATTTTTGTAGTTCATAAGACCAGGCTGCATATGTCTGATTTAGATTTTCTTGCTACGAGCTACATGGAATTTCTGATTAGATGTAAGTGTTTAGTTTTTTCTTGTATGTGTTTCTTCCAGTTCAACTTATGACCCAGATGTAACTCCAGATGTATTTAACGAAAGTTGTCTGTTGGATTTCCTGATTTAACAATTTGTTTGAGTTTGGATCTAAGATAAGGTCACTGCAGCAATAGCTTAATGCGTCAACATGTGACATTTTCACATTCAATTTTGTAAGATCACCCATTGCGCAATGCGTGGGTCGACCGTTTGTTTGCTTAACGTGAGACGCGAACTATCGTAATGGGTAACGATCTTAAAATGAATCCCATAAATATCAATATGGAACCTATTGATGGCATGAATAACGGCTAAACGTTCCAGCTCGAAGCTGCAATATTTTGACTCTACGATAGTGGTTCGTTTACTAAAATAAAATATAAGTCGAAAGAAACCGTCCGTTTGTTTTTTAATTAATACCGCGCCGAAATCACTTGCGATGGCATCACAATGCAACTCTGTTTTAAAATCGGGGAATAGATAATCAAAACCGGTTTATCAGCTAATTTACCTTTTTAAACACGTAAAGGCCGTATTTTCTTTCGCGCCAAACTGGAAATTCGCATCGTTTCTTAATAATTCATATAGGGATTTCGTTAAAATAGAAAAATTTGGAATAAAATACCTAAAATAGCTTGCGGGGTTCACAAAATGCAGTACGTCTTTCGCCGTTCGTGGCAGTGGATAGTCTCGGACATATTCAATGCCGTCTCGACTGGAACGAATACTAGATTCATTAAAATTAGTTAGCCAAGATATGTAACTTCGCGGTATGAAAAAAGAAAATCTGTCTAAATGGAATTGTAAATCGTTTTATACAGCTAAATGAAAAATTTCTTCAAACATTCAAAAAATCAAAATATGTTCTTTAAGCGTTTCTGTAGCGACTAAAATATCATCTAAATATAGTACGACTTTATTCTTTTTAACGAGATTGGTAAATACAAAATTAATATATCATTGAAAAACACGCGGGGCATTAGTAAGCTCTAAAGGCAATTTCAGGTGTGCGAACTGTACGAAAGATGTATATTTAATAGATGATTTTGAAACCCTTACGTGATGGAAACCATTCTTTATGTAGTTTCGACCAATCGCGGGGAGACGTAATCGCGAGGAGAGACGTCAACGAGAGTCGTAAATTCCCGTTACGATTATAGCAATCGACGCCACGAATTGACCGATCCCCTGATTTCCGTTGAGATAATAGGGATGATTTAGTTTGTATAACACTGTGATTCACAGAATTGTAAATTATATATTTCCAACACTTAGATTACACTGTTGAGCATAGATAAATAGATAATCACTTATCGCACGAAGATAAGATAGATGTGTACGTTAGAGCAGGGCTCTTATAATTGGATTTAGTGTATTAGTGGACGTAGCACTATAATATATTTAGTAGAGGAGATGTATGTTCGACAATACCGAGAACCGACTAAAATAGTTTACGTGAATTATGCTACTCTAGCGTTATGCTTAGACTGCCACGTTAGGCGTTAGCGTTAAACTGACTAGTTGACTTGACTCTCCCGATGTCGTAAGAGAACGAGGTGACTTTTCCAACGGTGTAGAAGAAGTGAAGTTGAGTGACGATGCTGTGTCGGAGGAAAGCTAGTGATGGGTGTGTCTAGCGCACGGGACCATCGGATTTGTTGATGACGATTTTGGCTAAGAGAGTGAGGGAAATAGGCTTCGTTGTTAATTGGTTAAACGAAGGTTGGCGGACTAAGAAGGGTCTTAGCTGCCCTCGATAGAAAGTTGTTATTAGGAAGCATCGTACGTGGAAAAACCCAACTCTCCCTTGGCAAGCCGTGGTAGATAACAGTCTAAAAGTGATTGAGAAAAATACATTTGTTGAGTCGGAAGGACCTTAGCAAGCAAATTACTCGGATTTATGACGGGTGCTTAAGGCTATTGAGAGTACGCCGTAAGGATGAGCAGTTTTTGTGTGGTATGAGTGCCCCTTTGTTTGCTTTTTCTCTTACTTGGAATTTTCGGCAGTGTTCTCTTTCTGTTGGGTCGATTTCACTTAACTTGGGTCTGAATAGTATGGTTTCGCATTTGCTTGTGTTGATTTTTAGTTTCCACGCGTGGTAATAGTCGTTTATTTTTTCGAAAAGTTCTTGCAGTTCAGTTTTTATTGTCTTAGTTTTGCGGCCTGTTACGTAGATGATTAGATCATCTGCGAAGGCTATGGAGCGCTTGTGGGTGGATGTATTGAAATTAAAGAGGTTTAGAAAGTCACTATTGTAAATACTGAAAAGTAGCGGGGAATTTACTGTACCTTGTTGCAGACCATTTGTTATGGAGAATTCTTTGCTTGATGTGTTTGAACCTTCGGTCATTACGAATGTTCTGCTTGTGATCATGTCCCAGACTATTTTAATTAGATGTTTAGGAAGGTTTATCTTGATCAATTTGTATATGAGATCTGGGATCCAGACTGTGTCAAAAGCTTTTTCGAGGTCTATTAAGCAGGCGGCTACTCGTTGTTTTGCGTTTAGGGCCCAGCAGATGTCCGACGTAAGTTTGTTTATTGCGTGGATTGTGGAGTGGTTGTGCCTGAAGCCAAATTGATTTTCTGCGATTATGTCATTTTTTGTGCAGATGGAAGTTAGGGGGTTGTTTATGATTATTTCAAGTACTTTGCTTATGTTGGGGAGGAGACTTATGGGTCGTAGGTTTGCGGGCGATGAGCCGTCTTTGTCTTTTTTTGTAATAGCTATCAATTTGGCTTTTTTCCATTTTCTGGGGAAATATGTGTTGTTTAGAGCATTGTTGAAGAGTACTGTGTAGTACCATTTTATTTTGTTCGGTAGGCGCTTGAGTAAAACGTTTGGGATGCCGTCGAAGCCGGAGGATTTTTTGTTGTTTAGTTTGGAGAAGATTGTGTTTGGTTGATTGTAATTTGTGAAGTAGTTTATTTCTGGATCTGGTTGTTTGGGGTTGTCTACGGTGTTTTCGTTTGAGAATGTACAGACTGTTTTGTTTAGCGTTTTGTCTTGTTCCATTTCATTTTTAAGTTTGTTTCGGTGATGATAATTCTGTTTAGTTGATCTCGTCCCATGTGTTCGTTTTGTGTGTGTATTTTGGAAAAGTGGGTGCCGATGATGTCTAGTTTTTCCGTTGTTTTAGTTATTATGAAGTTACCCTCGATGTCTTTGGTGGTGTTGTGTATTGTTATACCTGCTTCTTGGATGAGGGAGGTTTCTTCTGGGGGCAATTTGAGAGGTGGGATGGAGCTTTGTCCTTTTGGTCTGAAGATTTGATTTATTTGTGGGAACATGTTGGCTGAGTCGTTTTTGGAGATGTTTCTTATTTTATTTGTCCAGTAATGGTTTATAGCGTTTGCGAATTCTTGTTTCATTTGCGCTTTTATTTTGTATAGTAGGTACTTTAGGAATTCTAATTCTTCTCTTTTGTCGTAAAAGGCACCGGAAAATTGTCTTTCACGGTGATCTTATTTAATTCACCGTAGATGACGCAGAGATGCATTTTTTATTCTTTTTCCGCACTAATACAACAAGGGATTGCGTATGGTGAATTGCTTGGTCTGATCATTTCTTTCTCGTACAAATCGTCCAAAATTGAAAAATCGGCCGATATGCCGACAGCAATGTCGCCGTTCGGCCCTCTTTACGGAGTAAGACCAGCCTCGCCGTCCGCCACGCTCGTGGGTAGACTCCCTCCCTCAGACATCTCGTGTAGAGGCGCCGAAGTTTGACAACGAGATGGTGGCGTACGGTTTATATATATATATATATATATATATATATATATATATATATATATATATATATATATATATATACAAACATATATACAAACATATATATAAACATATATACAAACATATATATAAACATATATACAAACATATATATAAACATATATACAAACATATATATATATATGTCGGAGATGAAATGAAAAGCCGGAGCCTTCCCTATGCAATTTTGAGGAAGCCTTTTAATGCTTTAGTTTAGATTTTATTGTAACTGTAATTAAGTAATTGTCATCTGTAATTGTTTGACATTTGTGAAAAGTGAAAGTGGGTTCGAGGTGACAACTGGTCGCTGAACGTAGCCACGGTCACGGGATAAACGTTTTGCTTCATGAAGACAGAAATTGCCTAGTATCGGCGTTTGGATCTTTCTCGATGTTTCCAAAGAGTATACAACAAACTTTTGACAGATATTGCTTAGCAACAACGTTTGGAACCTTCTCGATGTTTCCAGCGAGAACATAACAAACAAATGCAGTCGTATAACGAAAAAGATTTTAATCAGATATTCATTCGTGAGATTGCCTTGGAAAGTGATACATCGAGTAATTTACCGAGTGATTCAGCAAACGTATTCTGTGTTATAAAATTGTTTAAAGTTTTCCCGTTGACCGTGGATTCGTTTGAACCCCGGATCTTTGTTTAAAGCATAAATTAAATTTAATATTTGTAAATTTATCAATCGTTAATTTTCATTATTCGTTAAATTAGTAATTCGTAAGATATATTATTCGTTCCTATTATTGTTTGATAAAACTTATTATTCTTTAATATAATTACTAATTAATTTATCATTTGTTAATTAATCATATCATTTACAAAAATTCATTATTCATAATATTTTGTAAAACCCTGTTTGTTCGTATAAATATATTCTCTGTTTTGTAAAACGATGGCTAATTCAAATGAAGAAACATTTCGTAATACAAATTCTAATGACAACCCGACATATATATATGTATATGTGTATATTAGTTAGTTAGAGGAGGTAGGACAAGAATTTTCGCGTTGATGGATTGGATAAGAATGTGAATTTTCGTTGTTTGATATAAATTTATTCCTACGTTTGCCTTCTTCTCTTTTAATTTCGCTATAGTAGTTTGTCGTTAGAACCAAAGCTCAGTTCATTTACTTCGATGGTTTCTATTGCCACAATTTTCTTGCCCTTCGAGTTTAATAATCGAGGATGATTCCAACGATCCTCTCTGTGTGGGGTTCGTGTGGTTTCGCAAGCCTTGCCCAAAGACGGGCAATGTTTTGCCAACAATGGGAGGAGGAATGCGAAGATCAGTGGGTGTTTGAGTAGCTGAAAACACCGTTCGCACAAGCCGACACAGCGGACAACCCCTTTGTTTAAAGTTTAAACAATGATTCTATCTTCAAAACCGTTCACGAAAATAAAACGAGATCGATGATAGGAAGTTCTAATTCGATTCTCGAGGGCAACGAAATTATCAGTGAAGAAGGAAATTTTCAAAATTAATTTTCTTACCTTGAGGAGTAGGTGCTGTCTGGCGCCATTACCTCAGCTGCTCCGGTGGTCGTCGATGTTTTTGTTGGGTTTATTACTTGAACTCGAATATAGTTTACTATCAACGTTTACTTTATTTATCTATTTCGATACAGACTGAACAATTTACTAACTGGATTAATACCGCAATTACAATGCCCGTTTCTGTCTAAGCGATGAAATGAGGACTTCAAAGATAAAATTTTCTTTTTACTTAGTCGCGGCTCTCTTTTCTTGACCGAAAAACTAAAGACCCCGAAACGCAAAATACTGTACAAAATTTTTAAACGCAATGATGAGCGCAATAACGAACGTAGTAACAATGAACACAAAGAGTGAACAAAATAATAATGAACCGTAATAACAATGATCACTAAGAATGAATACAAAAATAATGAGCACAATATGGTACGTAAATTATAATGAGCACAAAGAATGATTAAAATAATAATGAGCGCTGCGTTATGTTGCTACGCTTATTTATAATGCCATCCCCCACGGAGTGGTGGTCCACTGGGGCTTCACTTCCGTGGGAATCGGGATGTTGCAGTTTGGGTTTCCTGAAATCGTACGTGAGACTGTCTTCTCATATCTATGATTCTTACCTCTGAATGAAAATCGACGCATCATAATAGTGTGATGCTGGTAGTGAACATCTTAAGAGAATCTTAATTAGCCTAGGCCCTGTTTTTAATATTTGATTTCATTCGACTGCATGTGGCCTTCTTTCATCTACTGGCCGTCGGTTTTTCGTAATCGCCACGCAAGCACGTGTTGCCGTACGGGTATATGTGTCGCTATCGAGTTTTACTGCCTCGGCTCCCATTGTTGGCATAACATACGGTCAGCGTTACAGTTACGTAATTATTTCATTCTAACCACTTCTAGTTAATTATGATTGCGACAATAGATCATGGGAGTTGTGGTGTCTTCACAAGAGATACCCTGCTTTCTCCCATGGGTTATTTACATTTTCCATTTCTGCTGCTATATTTTTATTGATTGTAGTATAATTTGACATTAATTGATGTACGGTACAAGGAGAAATGAGAACATTCTCCCATGAGAATATTATATGTTTTACCAGTTTATATTTTTTAAATGTTATATTTTATAAATTATATACATGCAGAAAAGATATGAAAGTTATAGAAGGAAATCTAAATAGAATCTTGTTATATTTTTTATCGATTACTATTAAGGTGTTTTGAAAGCAAAATGATAGCTTATACGCAATATTTTATTGTTTTACTTCTCATTAAATTATGCAAGTAAATCAGTTTGTCAATCAAAGTAAGACTATATATACATTACAAATAACTGTAACGTCTTAAAAATTACAAAATTCATTAATGGATATTGAAACATGGTAACATAATCCTTAGAAAGGTCTGTGAAATATAACACAAGGGTGAGCAGAGAGCAATCGCCGGTATCAACGAATGCCAAAGGATATGCCAAAATAGTAGGTCTTATTAAACGATCTTTTATTAAACGATCAACGCTTTTGCAACGATGTAAACATTTGAAACATCCAACATTGAAACGCTGGATATTTCTCGCCTCTCGCCGTAGAGAAAAGCTATAGAAATTACGAAAGTACGTATGCAGTGTAGGAAGTATCGAAGAAAGGATGTATTTAGTGATGGAAAATAATTTGACTCGAATGCGTTAGATGTTCCTAAGAATCATGCAGTACTAAACCATTATTCAGATAAAAGAAAAGGAGAAGAAAAGTGGAAAGATTAGAAATGATATACTTGCGTTGCGAACTTTGGGACGGAAACGGAAAGAAGATGCGCATGATACGTTTAGAATATGAACATGTTGGGTAGTGGAGAAATAACACTTATAGATATATGGAAGGAAAAAAATAATAACGGATGGATTCTTTCGTTCGTGCACTTAAATCAGATGATCATGTGGTTAGTATGAATTTCTGTAATAACGTCATTGGAAGAAATGGAGTTAATTATTCCTGCGCGATATAAAACGCAGCATACGCCAACCTCCTAATTATGGAAATTTTCATCGCTTTATAGACGAATATATTTGTATGATTTGAATGTACAACTATCTCTAAAGAAATTACATGTAGAATTTTAGCATGTTTCTCTTGGCATAAAAATTGTGCAATATGATCAAGCAACAGTGATATAAAATAATATCACGTTGCAGTTTATCTGAACGAAAAAACGAAATATTTACTTGTGTAATATTCACAAATAAAACTATGCAATTACCAGAGATATCGCAATCGATCGAAAATGTTGCACGATTCAAAACAGTTTCTTAAAAAAAGTGGAAAGAAGTGTTGGTTTATTAGATCATGTGAAACAAGAAAGTATTCACATAATGACAACTCCGAGGCTCTACTTCCTAGGATTATAGGATTTGGAGGTGCAGTTCTACCCCAGAAATGCTTGTAGAGCCTCTTCACCTCCCTTGCCTCTGGCGGTTGCCTGCCTGGTTCTAAGTAAGCCAAGTCATTGTTAACAATTACATCGGCCAACATCCTTGGACACATTTTAAAGATCTCCTGACAGCATGCGTTGACCCAAGATGACGGCATGCAGATAGGTTGTGTTCGCGTCGCTTCGTACACTGTCCGTGTGTACAAACAGTACGCCACGAATGTAATCCAGATGTCTTCACGTGGGCAGATGCCACCCGCCACCCGCCACCCGCCAGGAATGCAAGCATGGTTTTGCAACCCTTGAAAACGCAAAAGCCTGAAAAAGGGGCAGAGTGGTCAACCCCTAAAGATACTAATATAAGCGCTACATCGATAAAGCAAAACAGCCCAGAAATCAAGAAGCGGTCTGATGAAGAGAAGGAGGATACTAAAGCAGAATCGCGGCCAATACCCGACATAAGGGAACGAGCTAGCGATATGGAAAAGAGGGTCCTACCATTCTGCCACGACCCGAGCAACAAAGTTAACAAGGGCAAACCGCAACGATAATGCGTTACTTTAAGGATATGGGAGGATTTGTGGAGAATCTCCTGCCCCACAACTGTCATCTAGCCGGAAGGCTAGAACAAGCTAAAAGCTAAGAATAAGGAAACTGCGATATTAAGCGCTGTGAGTAAGTCGCTGGAAGCCAGCAAGCGGCTTAAAACGGCCGTTAAGAAAACAACGAAGGCCGAGCCAAAACAGCTCTCGTACGCGGAAAAAGTGAAGATGGCCAGCAATAAAGCGGACAAATGGCGGTAAAACCACCGAGAAATGTGGTTATAATCCGGTCGGAAGTTGAGGATGGTGAAATAAGAACCAGCGGAGAAGCGAGCGACGCGCTATTCACGCTAGTAATCCCCCGTAAAGGGGGAATACAAGACACAGCAGTTGAAAAAAAAATAAGCGACACCGGCCTAATCGTGGAAACGACGAAGGACTGAAGCCGGAAGGACTGAAAGCGTTCACAGAGGATGTACAGAATACACACATAACGTACGGACATTCGGAGAAAAAATAAAATAATCAGATGACTCATGCGAAAAATCGTTCTTCACATAAGTGGATGAATATCTGAAAAATATTCGAAATTCGAACATCTTACACATGTTCGCACATTTATCGAGAAGTGAGTTGTGTATTATACAATTTTTCTAGATGTATATGTTTTTTTGTCACATAAATGTTATTAGGCCGGTTGCTGAACAAGAGCATAAAGATTCATCACTTTGAGCAGAGGCATATGCTTGTACGAGTTTAAAATAATCTTCTTACCATTGAAATCTATCCATAGTTACGCTATAAATTATAATACAATTTGTATATTGTATTTGTATTCAACGGTACATCTCAACTGAACAAATGTATTGCGTAACAACTATTTATCACTAAAGCGAAGATGTCTAACCCAATCGAATTTTATTGTCAATGTTAGTATTATTTTAGAAATGATATAAATAGTAAAAATGAAAAGGAAACAACTTTTAATTCTCTGATAATTTAATAAGAGGAGCATCTAACGCTCCTTTTCTCTCGATCTGTTTAGCAATAATTTTATTCACTAATTTTTCGAGAGCTTCAAATATGATCTCACTGCGCTCAAGACTGTCAATAGACAACGTGCAGAGAAAACTTTGGTGCCTCATCTGTGAAATGCTGTCAAAAAGGCTTTAAGTGAAAACATACATACATGCCTGTATGAAAACTGCAACTGCTCATGAATTCAATTTCGACTCGGATTTGAGAATCCTATAAGATATCATTTTAAACTATACTAAATATATAGAGTACGCTGTCCCGCGTATCCTGAAGATATCTTTAAAATGACGGTCCTACCAAATTAAATTCAGACTGTTTTCTGAAACTGCTTAATCAAATGATGCATTGATTTATTTATAGTAGTAAATGTGGGCATCAGAAATTTGCTCCGTCCATTTGAAAGTCCATCGAACTCGGTCTATTTATCACCGTTACGAAACATATATACTCTAGTAGGAACATTCCTAACACGATAATGCTTAGAGGAAAGCACGCCAGAATCGCTGTCTCTCAAATCCATTCAATGAATAAGAGACGAATGAAGATGCGTATTATAGTTATATGCAAGTATCCGTAAAGTGGTGTGAGACGTTCGAACAGGTTTGTTCGATGAAAATCAGCTACATACTCTGTTCCGGGTGAAGAAATGAGCCGCAAGTGGAAAATGGTGAAAAGGGAAGGGGAAATAAGGAGAATACAAAGAGTTGATGAATGTAAGGAATGGAAGCTGAATCTCAAAATAAAGAACAAGAAAAAACAAGCTACTTACGATAACACGATTGCTAGTCATCTGTTCTCGATGACGATTGCCTATACCACCGCCCTTGTTGAATATTTTAGCAGTTCTAGTATATTTGAGCATATTATATTTATATTTCGATGCACACTACCACTTCGACCATTTATTTCCGTGATTATGACTGAGGAACAAACAGAAGATACTTATCGTAAATGAAATTTAAGCAAGAAGGAACTTTTTGCGATGTTAACTCCAAATGAGAAAATATGTATATATCAGTATGGATCATGACCTGCCTATTTTTACATTAAATGTTTTGAAAAGTTGTATTTCAAAGCATGGCGTGGTTTTCGTCGAAGGAAATCGTTTCGTGGAAGGAAATAGTTTCAAATAGTGAAAGAGCAAAATTATATAACTCTGAAAGAATAATATAATTTAACATGAAAATATTAAAAAACTGAGTACATCGAAATATAATAGATATTTTACAAGGGAAGTAAAAATATAGGTAAATAAATATAAGTAAAAAAGTATAAGAAATCATTTATTTTTTCTAAAATATATTTTGTATGGCGCGTGCTATCATTTTGTTATCTCAAATTTATCTTCTATTTATATTTCTTTACATAATTTTCACAATATATTTATGAATTAGATGTATTTTCATAACCTACTACTAGCGTTCTACTAGCGAGTTTTCGCATGCTCAATGAGATATTGAGTAGTATAGGAAGTGCATAAATATGTATTTTTTATGTATCTTCAAACACGAACTAGAATATCGAGCATGTTATCATTTTCCTGTGGATTGTAAAATGATCAACCGTGGTTGATAAATTAACAAATTGTAAAAATTTGTCGATTTGTAGTACGAGTGCGGAGTGCGAGTAGTAACGATAGTGAACACACAATTGAATACCCAAACGACAAACTCCTGAGCTTTATACTTATTTTTACGTGGGTCCAAACTTTATCGATTCGATATAGGTTCCGACCGCTCTGGGTTATTTAAAATATATGTCGGGTTAAGATCGGAATTTTGGGCGCGTGACAACTCTTTGCGTGGACTAGCCAATGTATGTCCCATTGTATCGGCACCTCCGAGGTAACCTCACACGTGGCTAGGCCCGCTCTCGAGGCCGCATGCCGCCACAATCACACTTCTCGGAAAACCCATACAACCACTCGTCAGACCTCCGTTAGGCAAAACGTTTATCTCGTGACCGTGGCTACGTTCGGCGACCAATTGTCACCTCGAAGCCAATCTCGCTATCACTAATTTTAAACAATTACAGCTATAATAAAATCTAGGCTAAAGTACTAGAGGATGTTTCGAAAATTTCCAAGGAAAGGCTTCGGCTTTCCTTTCATCTCCGACATATAGGTAGAGAAATAGGAAAGGATAGGGGAAGACGTTTGGATATAGTGGATTTGAAGTACAATTTCATTCGCAAAATATAATGAACCAAGAAAGAACCGTGGAAAGATTTGGACATTTGTGCGCTTCATGTGACGCTGGAGAGAAGAAAAGAAAAAAGAAACGAGAGGGAAGAGACCAAAAGAATGAAAAATAAAACCTTTCTTCACAAAAGACAGAAAAGATTCACTATGCATATTATTCGCTTCGCCTTATCGTTATCCACGTACGCACGCACGCACGCACGCACATTCACGGTTTCACCTTATACACTTGTTGTGTACTATCGTATCATTTTACCGACCAGTAGCGGTTGAAAATCCTATGTACTGTCTACCTCTCACTCGGTCGCAGATACATCGTTGAAGCCAGTTTAGACTCTAGCTCTGTTTAGACTCTAGGATATCGCGCGGGAATATACGCGCTTTTTCTCATACCTATAGAAATGTTAACTCAAATTTGGCGAAATTACTTATAATATTTATATTGATATTTATTTGATCTATTAGAATCGTTTTTAGATTAATATTTATATAATATTCCATAATCCATACAATGATTTTCCTCAAGCAAATAATAATTTAATATTTTTTTAAAAGTGTGATATCGTCCAAAACAATCGCTTCTGTGTAATGGAACATTGCAAAATTTACAGACAAAACATATTCTACTTCTTTTCTTTTTTAATTGTGCAAATTCTACATTGGGGTTTTGGGGCTTTTTTACTCCGACGACTAGACACTATGTTTATAAGTTTATGTTTTCCGAAATTTGATAGTCTTTGTGGGTGATCTAGTCTGGATGATCTGCTTGTCAGCTCATAAGTGTTTGCTGTACTAGATATTTCTTCGTCGTTTTCCTTTGATCCACAATCTTCTATCCACGAAATTATCACTTTTTGCAGGAAATTTTTTATATGTATTCTTATTCTATGGCCCATAATCATTCCCGTTGGGGCCCCGGGAGCATCTCCTTTCGTCCCCTCGTAGTGGTGATCCCCACCGCTTGCCCTTCACCGTCGTTACTTCGGAGGTGATGGGCGTGATAGGTATTGAAGGAACACTCGAATATGTTTAACAATAAATATTTATTAACAAAATATATTCGATGAGTATACTTGACGTAAAACTCGCGGTTATTAATTTTGGTTCGCGGTTCGCGGTTCGCGATTACAAGTTCGAACTCGGGTAGATTCGGGTAGATACGATTCGATATGCGCTACGAGTTCGGACGATGATTGCCTGAGATGTCGAGCAACTCGGATCAGTGATTGCTGCCAACTATCAACTATCAATTCGGACAGGCGTCTCGCGACTGACTTTCCGTCACGATGATGCTGGATAGGAAAAACTATGATGGGGTGTGTCTAAGGATACGAGATCATCGGATTCGTTTAGGAAAGCGTTGGTTCGGAAAGTGAGGGAAGTGGACGTCGTTAATTGGCTAAATTTTGAGTTGGTGGTTGGAAAAGGATACTAACCACCCTTGAGAGAAAGATGCTAGTAGGAAGCGTCGTACGTGAGAAAAGCAGATTTCCCGTATCTTCCCGTAGTAGGTGGTAGATTTAGGGACTATTGGGATAAAGACTGTTTGTCCATTTGAAGGACCTTAATTAACAAAATCCTAAGATTTGTAGCGGGCCCTTAGGTTAACTGAAAATATTCTGTAAGAATGTATCGGCATCTGGCAATCATCTTGTCTTGTATAGGGTCTTTGTGTAACGAGCCACGGGACAGAAACCGCTGGAAAGTTTGCTGTAGAGTGTCGCTACACTTCCTTCTGTTACTGCCCTCTTAGTACACATTCCTTGGTCAGCCGTTCCACCGTCTTCTGGCGACGACTGACCTCACTCTCCAGAAAGCGCACCCTCCTCCGCAGATATGCGCTGTCCGCGTGTTCATGTCCGTGAATCGGTTAGCTGTCCTTCTCGGTCCCTTCTCTTTCATCCGATTCCATCTTTATATCCTCTTTCCGCGCGTCGTCGCCGCCAACGGCACCGTCGCGGATGCAGAGACGGCAGAGATCGGCCATTGTTGAGGCGACGGCGGAGGTGGTGGTGATGTCACGTAAAATAACAAAATAAAAAAGGAATTTGAGGTGAAAAATAAAAAAAGAAAACTTTTTTTTTTCTAACATCAATACACTTTACAATCTACCTCCGAACTCTAGGCGTGACTTTCTAAGACTGACTCTTATGATTTTACTTTCGATCGGATCCGATTACTTTCTTTTGTCATCCCTCAACATCCTCACCGTCCATGCATTTGTTAGGCGTCCGCGATCGTTGCCACGTGCTCTTTCTTCTAGAACCTTCGGCGGAAGGACCGTTGGGATGTTGATGGTTCATTAGGCACTTCAGCGATATACATTGTCGCCGAGTGCCGCCACATCTTTATCTCTATCGTCAGTCCGTCGGATTTGAAGTATGCCGGTCGTGACAGTGACCACGTGCGCCGTTGGAGTTCAGCGCTGGACGCTTTCGCCCTCCATGAGGCCAACCTTGATCCAGTAATCTTCCGGTATGATCGCTTGCCGAGCGCGTTCACAACGGTCGAAGAGGAAGAACACGATGATATTTCGTCGTCGAATTGTTGCAAAAATTCCAACTCTGCGTTATTTGTAAAAATCTGTTTCTGCTTATTCCTTGCGAGAAGAATGGAGTTTCTATACATGGATCAGTTGACCAATAGTCGTAGAGAGCATTCATTTTTACTGGTCTCGTTAGAACTGGTGGGCCTAAAAATTTCTTTATTTCTGATCATTTCTTTGTTTTTGATGTAATTTTGTATTTATCTATAACTTAATAATGATACCTATTCGGTTCTCTCACCAGATACTCATTAAAAGAGTCATTTCCAATGAATAAATTTGCACTGCCTAAAACACATTCTGGAGAATTCGGCATGATTTTTATGTCGGGATGTCGTGGGACGACGACGCACTCAGTGCACTCCGCTTGTTTTCTTTTTTTTTTTTTTTTTTTTTTTTGTACGTGGAGAAATACTCGTGGACACTCCACCTTTGCGGTAGCAGCAGAGCAGCGTCGGTCTCTTACCGACTAAAACTCCACGGTGGTCATCCTGACGTTTGACAGAAGTGTTCCCGGGGTCTCTCATGAATTACTAACAGTACACTCCTTGCACTCCGATCCTCTTGATCGAGCCAACAATGCAAATTTCCCTAACCGATTAATTTGTCGCTAGGGGAGGCCATCGCCCCCGAGGAGGCCGCGCGAAGCAGATCTTCGTCCCTCTCGCCCAATATGTGCTAATAATGGGAAGAGAAACACGGAGACCATAGGTGTTTTCTATGATTGAAAACACCGTAATTAGCACAACGTTTCGGCTGCGTCAGATCACTAGTTAATGCAGAGAACGGTCGTTGTGAATCCAAAATGTGTTGGGCAAAATCCGCGTTAATCGTGTGCTTGATATTCTTGTTCGTTGATTGTAACTGCCGACGGATACTTCTATTCCGATTTCAAATATCGTACAACTGCGAAGTTATCAGAGCAGAGAATATACGAACTTTAAAATTCTCACCTTAAATGTATGCGGAGTCAATCGCGTTCTATTATACAATTCGGCGGTTAATCGAACTTTGGCACTTATTTCGCTTGGGCAACCTTCGTAGTTAACACTTATAAATTTCGTTTGAAACAATTATTCGAGAGATAACTGGCAGAGTGACGGTGTAAACACTTCTATCGAAAGATGGTAGCTCTTGTTAATACTTATAAATTTCTACTAACTTGATTCCGATTAAGACAAACTGTAGTTAATACTTATAGATTTCAATTGAGACAGACTGACAGAGTGGAGGTGTAAACGCTTCAATTGACCAAATGGTAACTAACTTGTGACAAAATGTGAATATCGTAATTGCTAGCTTAAGCTGAGGTTTCGTTTTTTTTTTGGTTGTCTTGTTTACGCTGTGTCTTAATTTCTCATATTCCCTTTTACCTGAGGAAACGCGGGTGCTGCTTATCTTCTGCTGAAGTTTCGTCTTCTTGATTATCCTATTTACACCGCTTATTGCATAACCTGAAGCGTCTGTCGTAAAGTTAAAGGGTTTGGAAAGATTCGGACATTGCAGAATAGGTTTTGCCATTAGCGCTGTTTTTAAATTGTTGAATGCATTTTCTTGATTCTCCGACCATTTAAAGGGGATGTCTTTGTTCAATAGTTGTGTTAATGGTTTTGCAATTTTGGAAAAATTAGGTATAAATCTTCGGTAGTATCCCGCTAGTCGCAAAAACTGTTTGATATTTTTTGCTTTCTTTGGTCGTGGAAATTTCGATACGGCTTCGATCTTCTGTGGATCGGGTTTTACACCATCTTCACTGATTATGTGTCCCAAATAACTTCGTGTCGTAGGAATTCGCATTTATCGGGTTGCAATCGCAATTTGGCTTCCATTAGTATTTCCATTAACTCGTTAGATTTAATTTCGTGTTCGTGAGGAGATCTTGAATAAATCACTATGTCATCCAGATTGTTCACAGAGAGTATAGTTTCAAAATTGAAATAATCGTTCTTGCTCAAGATTTAATGAATTGTCTGGAATAAAACAACTCTATCAACTTTCGATCTATTTCGTTCACAATTGTTCGCTGTATCAACCAGTGATTACGGTGTTTTCAACGCAGAAAACAAAACATATCTTATTAAATAAAATATAAGAATATAGACAAAATCACTCCAATAAAATAACACCCGCTGGGAACACATTTAGGCATATATACACACATGAACAAATAAGGCACTGTTACCAAGTAAAGTCAAAATCCACACACGGAGCATCCGGATACATCTCACGAAACCTATTTAAACACCATGAGAGTACGTCCGGACAAGTACCCGCCTGACCTGAGGAATGGTGGCGTAGGTAAGCCTCCAACACTTGATCAGGGATCTCCTCCCAAAAACGAACCTTGGCACAGGCATCTGTATCAACCACTTCGATCGAAGGAGAACTTGGCGGCAACTGAAGGGTGTCCTCATCGGAGAAGGTTAGATCAATAACCAAAAGGATCACCGAGACTCGACGATGGGGCTGGAGCCACACTATTGCTACCCTCTGTGGAAGACGATCCCTCCAGCCTCCTTAACCTCTGCCCACGAGCTTTTGCGCCGCCACGACGACCACGTTTCCTAGAACGTTTCGGAGGAGGTTTGAACGGCCTACGACTTTTTTTCTTCTTCTCACACTAAAATAAAACACACAAGTTTAAGAAAACGAACAACAATGCGAAACAGGATGAAGTCAAAACAAATTAAAATAATACATACTTCTACAGCTTCAGACATATCAGTATCCATGATCCAACATAACCTGTATTCATAAGGGAAAACATGAAAATGCAATAAACAAAATCGACACTACCAATCATACAAAATATCGAATAATCAAACACTATCAAAATCACTTATTACTATGAATTAATGCATATTATTACCTAAAAGGAAAAACTAACCTAAAAACTCGCCAAGCAAATCAAACTCGCCAAGCAGAACAAACTCGCCAAGCAAATTAACAATTATTACAAACTACCACTTGGCGCCATCTCCTATGGAATGACGTATCAAAAACTTGCCATTGGAATTTTAATAATTCTTGGGGAACATAGGAAATAGAGCGTGTTACACGTGCAAAGACTCGACTAACACTAAGTTGCCACACGCCTTGTACGTTTCATTGACATGAGCAAGGAAATTACCAAATACATCACAAATGCAACCTCAGCAAGGACAAAGCTGCCACGCGCCTGGCACGTTCCACTGGCATCAGTAGGGAAGGCCTGGGAAGCATCGCAGACGAAACATCAACAAAATACGAGCTACTACAATATCTACATTTTATCACGCACCTCGTATGTCACTAACACCAAACGAAACATGAGAAATTAAGAAGACGAAACTTCAGCAGCATCTACGTGTCTCAAGGATGTGGAAAATTAAAAATAGCGTAAACAAGATAATCAAGAAGACGAAACTTCAGCAGACTCCGTGTGTCCAAAAAAAGGTGAGATAATCAAGAAGACGGAACTTCAGGCGGCGAGGCGAGGTTCTCAAATTCTTTAATTACTATTGTAGGTGTGATAAATTCGTAATCTTTCGATGTGGTATTTATTACTCTTGTATATCCTTGTGCCTTATGGTTCTTCGCACCTACATTACCAAAATAGACTCCCTTGATTGGCTCGATTTTGGGAATAAATCCCTCTTTTATCTCCAGATTTGTAATGTTAATCGAACATTTGTAATGGTACCGAACTTCGTTTCCGCACGATTATCTTTTCTCTTGTATCGAAGGGGATATAAATATTTCCCCACTTATATGTTTTCGCTCGTAATCCAAACGAGCCTTGCATCCTGCGAAAAATTCGGATCCTAAGATTCCATCTTGATCGATCAGCAATGAGTCAACTACGTGAAAAATAACTTTTTTTTTTATAATTATTATTATTAACGTGGAGGAAATCCGCACGGACACCAGGTCGCTTCTGGGGAAATGCGGCGTGGTAATGCCGGACTCCAACCGACTAAAACCTCCACGATGACCGTCCCGGCAGCGGTCGAATAGGAAGAGCATGACGACATTTCGTCGTCGGATCTCACCGCCCCGCCGCGATTGCGGCGTCGCCACATCCCATCCCGTGAGGGTCCCGGGCCGACGGTCATAACGTCGAGTTCCTCCAACCCTCTCCGAGACCCCCCAGTTCGTGTGTCCCCTTCGCCAGACGCATGAGCGTGTTCGGGGGCCTGGCGGCCCACCCCCGGACGGTCACGGTTGCTCGATGACGACTCGGGGCCCGTTTTACAACCCGCGGCTGCGCCGGTACTGTGGTATCCCTCCCCTGCACTGTAAACGATTTTTTGGTTCGTTTCTCTGTGCATTGTTATTCTGAAGTCGCCGAGGTCGTCAACAAGGGTTTCCATCCTGGTGCCACTCACTCTTTCGCACCCTGCCCCAGCAAAGGCCGGCGCAGGGTGACAGGGAGCCCCACAAGAAGGTGAGGTGAGTGGTCTTGGCAGATACGGGCCCACCAACTTCTCCGAGGTTCTTCGCACCGGATCGGCAAACTGGCGGGGGCCGAAGACGCCGACCAGTCACCACCCGGCTATAGGAGAACATTAGATTCATCGTGGTTTCCCGATGGGACCAGGGCGTGGTCCTACGCCCTGAGAACCCGTAGCCGCCTCGTGCTCCCCACGTGAAAAATAACTGGATTTCCCGCAACCTGCATTACGATTGCATGATTGCTGCAGCATGATTCCTGATTCGGATAAGGCAGGTTTCTTGATGACATTGATTTCTGATCCGGGGTCTAATAGTAAATTTGTCTTAGTTTTTAAATCTGGGGAAATTATTCTAGCGGTGGGAGTACTTGGAGTTTCGTTTATTTTTATTGAAATAATCCGGAGAGGCCGTCGTCCAAATCTGAGTCCGGCCGAACATATCCTTTAATTTGTTCCCGAAATCGTTCAAACTGTCTAGTTAACTGTCCTCTATGGCGAGGAACGCGTGCCCGCGAAGCTTATTCATTAATAATTTTACCAACTGAGGCTCCTGATGCCGCGGAATCATGTTTCGTGCGCGCTCGCATGCTCTTAAATATTGAAATACTGAGGGTCGATATCTGTCGAATATTGGTACTGACTCGATCGCGTCTTTTAACTTCATTTGTTGGGGGCTATCGTCTGTCGGTATTGTCACCTAGGGAATTATCGGCGGTGATACGGGTGTCTCGATTTCCTTTTTTGTCTTGAGTGAACGCATGTCGTCTTTTAATTCATTGATCTTTGTACTCATGTCGGCTATTACTCGTAAATTCGCATCGCATTCGCATCTCGCGTCTCCCCTATTTTCCCGTAGTTGGGACAAAGACTGTTTGTCTGTTTGAAGGACTTTAGTTGACTAAATCTTAAGATTTATAACGGGCCCTCGAGCTAGCCGAACATGTACTGCGGAGACGCATCGACATCTGGCAATCATCTTACTCGAAGAATAGGGTCTGCGTGTGGCGAGCCACGGGGCAGAAACCGTTGGAATGTTTACTGTCGCGTGTCGTCACGAATATTTCTTTTAAGGAGAGCTATAGAATTACTCCATACCTTTGTTAGACAAAGCGTTCATACCGTGACCGCGGCTACGTTCGGCGACTGACTGTCGCCTCAATCCCAAGCTCATTATCACAACTCTCGAACAATTACAATTGGACTGGGTGACTGTAATTATTTAATTACAGCTATGGTAGATTCTGAATTACAATGTTACGGGATTTTCCCAAAATTCCAAAGGGAATGCTCCGGTGTTCTTTCATCTCCGACATATTAATAAGGAACCATTTGGCTGAATAACGAAAAAACATATAAAGAGTTCTTTAGATTATGTGACGCGGTCAAAATCAAATTTCAGGAGTTGAATTTAAAAACATTTTGTCCCTATGAATTCACAACCTCCCAAAGCTTCGAAATCCACACATATTTCTTCCTTCAGATGATTCTGTGATTACATTAGGGTTGTGAAGACATATTTTAAGTGAAACTAATTGTTTTAACTCGTAATTATTGTTAAAATAAGAATATTTAATGACAATTAATAGTTATTAAAAAATGTATAGGTTTCACTAATTGCTATTAATTTTTACTAACTAAAAATATATTTTTAGCATAAGAATATTTAATAACAAATAATTTTTAATAATTTTTATTGGGTAAAAATTAACTCTTAAAATAAAATTATTTAATAAAAATTAATAGTTACTAATTCGGCTGCAATGGTCGGATCGCAAAACAGCTTCCAAGCCAGTCAAATGCGTGTGTCACGTCGAAGACAGAAGAAATCATGAAACCAATAGATCGCTGGTGATCTCCTCTTCTTGCGTCGCAGTAAATATATTCGTACGTTTCACGAATAACGTGAAGGAATTGAACTTCGTATAAGATGATGGAAATTTTATTGTATAAATCCAACGGAGTGACGGTTCAAAGTGTTACAGAATAATTAACAGAATAATGTGTTGAGCGCTAATGTAGGAGGGTTTTTATATGGAGATTTTAGTCCCTTTGGAGGGGTTATCGTCCGATGTATATCAGAGGCGGCTATTCAGTTGCTGTTTTGTTATTATTTCGATAGCTGTGGCATGCAGGATGTTTCGTCTACTTTATTACTGTTTCTGAGCGGGTGACAGGTGCATCAGACGCAATGCAATACTTGAAACTTGCTTGTTGAAAAATAGAAGCAGTGCTGTCCATGATATTAACGCTGCGGTATATGTGTCAACACAAACATGGCATACATATATTGGAACTAGTGCGGCTATGGATATCGCCCATGTGATTCGAGTTTTAACAAACATAGCCGCGTATGGCGCAGGGGTACCGGAAGAAATCCGTCCTTCATTAAAGCCTTAATTAAAGCTTACCGTCACACCGACGAATATTTTTTCCTCGATTCTGAAGTTTCATAAGGCTGCTTTTTAAAATATTGTAACAAACTAAAAAGAAAGCACTGTTTGCAAAAATTTTATCATTTCTTTAATTTTTGTAGTAATAACTCTTAAATTCATAATAAAACTAGTAGATGATATAATATAGACGCAATGGGAAGGTTATCAATTCTTCACCGGTAGTGTGTATTTTACAAAACAATGAGTATAAGTATTTTCTTACACCATTAGAATATGTAATACCACCAGAAAACGGCGGTATAATATACATACATATATACGTACATAGGTAGTTCGAATGAAAATAGAAAAACGTTTGAGAGGCGTTCCCTACATACTAAACAAGATAATAATCAATATTGACACTTAAAAATAGCAGAAAATATTCTAAGGCTCGATAAAGTTTTTGGACTAATGCATGATCCATTTTTTAATATCACTCGTACTTTATTCATACAAATTGTTATGTATTCTATGGCTTCTTTCAATATATATAGTTTCATAGTTTTATACGTACGACAATAAATATGTCAACCCTATAATTCATTATTATAAAAGTATATCAGATTTGCCGGCGAATCTGTGTTTAATATTTTTTTTACTATTAAATGATTCAATATTAGATACGTTAATATTACCCGAATATTTACACATTACATTTTCAAATATTATATCGCTTCCGTTCTTGTTCCAGTAAGGTTTTGTCACGTTATCGGAAGAAGGAAACATTACAAATAAAAGAGACCAAAAAATTTCTTTGGAAATCGTTTCATAAGTAAACAGATTAGGGATATATATGTTTCCAGGACGAGATTTATTAATTCATTCGTACTATAGTTAACGATAATATCGTTAAGATATTAAAAATTTATTTCTGATTTAGTGTGCGAGATTTACTTTAATTCTATTTCTCCATTTTCATTCATTCACAATCAATCTTTACAACTTTGCCTTCACAAAGACTTGAGAGAACTATATTCATCAAATTATTTCTTGACGTCCATATCCATCACATGAGATTTTGATAAAGTTTTTCTTAAGATATGTCACTGAAAAGCATCCGTAAAAAAGATTTAAAAAATTTTTCACCTGCTCTACATAAACTTCAGCTTGTTATAACTTGCAGATCTATTGGGCTAATCCTTCTTTCCAATTTTTTTTATGTGTTTGTTAGATAAATAAGTCTGCTGGAAGAATCTGGCAAATAAAATGAAATAGCTGAGGTACATCAACATAGCAAGTTTGATGTTCAAAGGCGTAACGTGACATTCAACTTGGACACTGTGTACATAGTAGTAAGCTGATGCAGTTAAAATGCAACCCACAACCATTTGTGATAGCTGTAGCGTAGTAACAAACATGGCGACCCATTTTGGTATATTGAACCGCATTGCTTTCAGAGCATAATAGGAGTACATCCAGGCATGAACGAAAGAGTTTACCAAGCCACTTGCCATTTCCTGTGGCCTCTGCATAAGAGAACCAGGTATAGAGAAGGACTGTTACGTGATGGTACCAATGTAGAAAAATCAACAGTTGCTTTCGTAACACAATGAAGGCTGTGTCGCTAAATTCTACTAGCTTCGATAGGGCAAAGGTCCACGACCAAAAACCGAAAACTGGATCTTGAGTAAGATGGCTGGAAAGAATATAATTACATTTCTATTATGATATAATATTTTGGAAATATTGTTATATGTTATGAACATGATATATAAATTGAAGTTACATAGTGTGTTTCTTAATATCTGTCTGATGTTGTGTATTTTTCATATTACAAACAATTTACTTTTATGTTGGAAGTGGCTGAATTTATTTCAAGTATAGTACAATAATAACAAATGCAGTTATTTTTGTTATAATATCAAAAATAAAAATTTCCATTTATCCATATTTTATACATTTCTTTGAAGTTTCTCAATTTTCCAGAGCATCGAACAACATTTTGCAATAAAAGTTAACAAAAAGACGCGAATTTCCAGTATTAAAGAAAATTTACAGATAAAATTAAATTATAGATTAAAACTGTTTAGCTGAATTCCTTGCTTGTAAACAATTGCTACGTTTAAACTATCTTTCTAAACGTAATAATTTCCGGGATATTCCGTAAAATATGTTTTCAGTCTCAATTTTGCAGGATATTTTTGCTCCTTCGACATGGATTTTCCCGTGTAAAGATAATATGTGTCAAATATATTACGAATCCCCTGTTAGATACGTATGCTATCGCAAGGCGGATTGAGCATGTACAGATACTTTTAGCATAAAATCAAATTCTGTATGCATTTAAAAAGTTTCGGGCTAATATTATTAAAAAGAACAGTTTTTAAGGTAAATGAAGTTTTATTATCTATTATTCAACACACATCCCTTCCTTGTCATATTTTTCTGAATTGCTTCTACAGTATTGAGTTGATGTAATGACCCACTTGAGAGGCTCGAATTGCTTGACTGACTATTCCCTCTTATGTTTTTCCGGAGGAAAGCTTGGCGTGGGTGTGCCCTTTGAACGAAGAACGCGGATTCGTTGTTCACACTTTTCGTCAAGGAAGTGAGGGTAACCATCCGCGATGCCGATTGGTTATGAGCCATGCTAATGAAAAAGGATATGAGGTAGTCTCCCACCAACGTGGATCGGGGGGTGACTTCGTTCCTGGGGAAAACCAGTCCTTTTCGATAAACATGTGTTCGGTATTCCCATTCGGTGACTACACGCTTTCTCCGTGATTTCTAAGAGCCTAATAAACTCAAGGACTTTTCCGAAACCCGAAAATAAACTGAAAATACTTCTAGACAAACAGTTTGACTGGCAAACATGTGGAAACAATGAAGCCAAAGTTGACGGTTTATGGTGGGTCCTTGAGTTTATTGAGGGCCGCTGGCTGCCAGGTAGCGTCGGCTGGAGTACAGCTGTTCCATGCGACGTAACAGCGTGGGAAGCTAGTAGCGCTGTGTCGTCAGCAAATGTTGCTATTGTTATCTCTGTCGATGTTGGTAAATCGGCAGTGTAGATGGAGAACAGCAGGCGTCCGAGGACACTACCTCGGAGTATGCTAGATAGAGTAGGTAAGTATTTAACCATGAGTTGCCTATTGGTTAGGTAGGACTTTAAGATGGAGTAGTAGGTGTGTGGTAGGACTTTTTAAAGTTTGTATAGTAGTACTTCGTGTCATACTTTGTCGAATGCCTGTTGAATGTTTAGGAATATCGCTGAGCAATATTTTTTCTTTTCAAGGGATTGGTTGATAATGTGTGTTATGCGATGGATTTGCTCTACTGTTGAATGCTGTTTCCGAAAACCGAATTGATGATCTGGGAGTATTTTCAAATCCCCCAAGAGTGGAAGGAGTCTATTCGTTAGCATTTTCTCGAATAGTTTTGACAGGATAGGTAAAAGACTAATTGGGCGATAGGAGCAGAGTTTCATATATTGGTTTTCCGAGTTTAGGGATGAGAGTAATGAAATTTTCCAGGCCTTAGGAAGGTATTCAAGGCGAAGAATTGCGTTAAAAATCGATGTGACGAGTGCAATCCCTTTTATGAGAAGTTCATTGATTGCTCTATTGCCTATTAGGTCATGCCCCGCTGCTTTCTTGGGGTTTAGGCGACTGATTGATTCTATAATCTCTGCAGAAGTGAAGGGTTCCATAGGAGGAGACATTTAGAAGGGAGAGTGCAGGTGTTCAGTAATGTCTGCGGCAGCTTTGGAGGAATGGGGTTTAAATACTTTAGACAAGTATTTAGCAAACAGGTTGGCTTTACCTATAGGGCTACACGCCCATCCACCTTGCGGATAGCGGATTGATGGGATTATTTGCGGGGAGCGCGTGAGTTTCCTGGAAGCCCTCCATAGTAAGTAGTTGGAGTTAGCTGTGGGGGACAAATTGGCGAGATATTTATGAAAACAGTCGTTTTTATAATTTTTGATGATTGTGATTGGCTTTCTAGTTGCGTTGTTTAGTTTGCGTTTGTCATCCGGTGTTCTATGGGACTACCATACTCTTCTTAGTCTACGTTTTTCTGCTATTTTTTTAAATATGTAATGGGGATATTCACGTTTGCTGATGGAAGTCTTAGTAGGTGTGGAGGAGCGGATAGCGTTTATTATGCTCGTGTTTAAGTATTTCGTGACTGCTTCGATATCTTCATTAGTTTTTAGTGAAATTAAGGCTGAAGTTGAGTCATTAAAGACTTCTCTAAAGAGCTGCCAGTTGGTGAGTTGGTTATGAATAAAGCCATTAGGTGTATTCTCGATACTTGTTGAACTGACTGTTGCTATCACGGGCGAATGGTCAGAAGAGAGATCAGCCGAGGAGTTGATTTGGACATATTTTGGCGAGATATTTTTAGTTATGAAGAAGTCAAGTAAGTCAGGTATTTTGTTAGTGTCAGTGGGCCAGTGTGTGGGTTCATATGTGGTGAAGTAGTTGAGATTGTTGGTGATTATGCTGTTTAGGAGATTTTTGCCTGTTACTGTGACCTCTGCCCCATTGGGTAAGTTTGGCGTTATAGTCTCCTCCAGCTATGAATCTATTGCCCAGAGTGTCAAGAAAGTTATCAAAATCTTCGTTGGCGATGGAGTGTCTGGGAGGGCAGTATACTGCTGAAGTGGTGATTGTACCATGGTAGTCTTCTATTGCTACGTTTGTTGCTTGGAGGTAGTCTTTCTGGAATGATGGAAGTTCGTAGTGCTTAATGCTGGATTTGATAATGATTCCGGTGCCGCCGTGGGCCTTTCCGCTGGGATGTTGGGTATGGTAGAAGTTATAACCATTTATTTTCAGATAGTTTTTGTCGGTGAAGTGGGTTTCAGATACGAGCATTACGTCGACTTGCTGTTGCTTTAGGAAGAGCTCTAGTTCGAATTTGTATTGAGCTAGCCCCTTGGCATTCCAAAGAGCTATGCGTCTTGATTTTATTTTGCGTCGGGGAGTATTAATTTATCCATGGTGAGTGTTAATAGTGATAGCAAATTATTTATTTGTTCAGATTGTTTTTCTATTAACTTTTCAAGTCTAATGTCACGTTGATTCGGGATTATTTCACATTCCGCACGTAAGGTGAGAGATTCGTATTTCAATTATGATCGTTATTACAAAATTTATTAGAAACTGACAAAGTAACGATACAGAATGTTATAACAGAACAGAATAGAATGTCGAGTACTGACTTGGGAGGTTTTTTTATATCAAGGGGTTGGCTCCTGTGGAGGGGTTATCGTTGGATGCCGGTCACATAGGGATCCTGTTACTGCCTAGTTACTGTTTCGATGGCTAAGGTATGTGAGATATGATTATCCTATTGCTGCATTCCCGGGGCCACTGTGACACTAGAGACGTTGTCTGTGTTTTATGAATTGGAGACATTATTTTGAGAATGGTCCCTGTGGTTATTTGGATTATTTTGATTTCCTTGTACTGCTTGGGAGTAGTATAGGAGATTGAAGTAGTAGTGAATTTCGGAAGACTGGGTATTTGATTGGTTGTCTCTTTGGCTCTAAGCTTGGGATACTTATTTATACATAAGGTTTTGTAGGCTGAGCGGCCTTTGTAGTTAGCAGAATGGTCACCTTGACAGTGGATGCACTTCGTTGGGGTTTCCGGTGATTTAGTGCACTGGTCAGTGGGGAGTGTAACTGCACATTTAACGCAGCGGATTTATATGCAATCGCTTCCTCTGCAATGTTTGCATTTTTCAAAGCTTTTGTTCATGCAATAGCTCTAGTGTTTTGTTCTCGTGTTTTCGTTCTAGTTATCCTAGTTGAACAAGTTTTGAAGTGTCCGTGCCTGCCTGTTCAAATGGATCGAATAGAGCATTCTCTCTTCCTCCGAAGATGGTTGTATTTCATCTTCACTCAATATGTTGCGTCGTGCAACACTCTACCTGGACCCGGCCATACACCGCGGGCCAGACAGGCCCCAGATGTCCGCTCATTCTTACGGCGTACCCTCAATAACCTTAAGCACCCGTCATAAATCCCACTAATTTGCTTGCTAAGGTCCTTCAGACCCAACAAACATCTGTTTTCTGAATCATTTCTAAAGATTATTGTCTACCACGGCTTGACAAGGGAAAGTTGGGTTTTCCCACGTACGATGCTTCCTAATAACAACTTTCTATCGAGAGCAGCTAAGACCCTTCCTAGTCCACCAACCTTCGTTTAACCAATTAACAACAAATCCGATGGTCCCGTGCGCTAGACACACGCATCCTTAGCTTTCCTCCGCTACAGCATCGTCACCGAACATCACTGATTCTTCAACCTTCAAACATACAACATCCGTCGACCGGGTCTACACCCGAAGATCAGTCAGTCACTTATCTTATATATACGCACCAGCGTAACTATCTTCTTCACAAAGTTGTTGGAATAAACTGTCATTCACACCTTGTTACATCAGTGTCATATTCAATTAACCACCTCTATTATCCTAATCGAAATAGGGGATCGATCATTTCGTGGCGTCGATTATCTAATCGTGACGGGAATTTACGACTCCCGTTGGCGTGCTTCCTAGCGATCGCGTCTCTCCGCGATCGAAACACAATGTCATAGATCTGTTTTGCCGCTTTTTAATTTCTTGTTTCTGAATATTTGCTTGAAACTTTTTCACTTCAGGGAATGACTCATCTTCTTCTTTTAGCTGATGCATCTTCGTGTTTTCACTCTGTGAAAAAGTTCTCTTTCTATTACTATTTCTTGTTGTCATTGAACACTTTTCTGGCTGTATTGCATCTTCTCTTATAGTGAATGTGTCTGTGAAGTACCCGCGATCTTCCTTGAAATTGTTTCGCTTAAAACACTTTTCTCATTTACTATGTTTTGTAGGGCTTTGTGTTATTTCTTCTTCTGAGCTACTTCTAGCACTTTTCCTTTTTTTTTAGATCGGTTTTCACGTTTCCTCTAAAAATGTAGGATATATTTAATTACGTTATAATAGAATTTATATGCACAATGTACATACATTAAGCGATTAGATTTCAACATATTAATTAACCGATATCTTTTAGGTATCATTATTAGATACTATATATAAAGGTTAGTATTGATCAGTAACATGAGATTTGGGGTAAGATTAAAGATATTAAATTTCATCATAATATGATACAAACATTTACATTACTGTCATCGTCACGAATTAATGGCCTTCGTAATTTTGCAACAAGTGACATTGACTGTTGTTTTTTAATATTAATTGCAGCTTTCCTTCAACCCTCTTTTTTTGCTCGGCTCTTCAAAACTTTCGGCGTAGTTGAAGTTGAAGGGCCAGGTTGTGGTGTTTGAGCAAAGTATCTCCAAAATGGTCGTTAACAGATTTTTTAACACCCAAGCAACGTATATTCAATATATCTTTGGTAATTAGTGCTTTCATCCGATTCTTTGATGTAGTACCGATATTCCTACAATCGATATATCTACAAATAAATTCTTTATAAGTGTAGTATCGTGGAAAGAAGGGCCTGTGGTGGCACTCGATAGTTAAATAGCACCACTCGACACTAACTAGTGTCGGACGACGAAGTGGTTAGCGCCTTAGGTTACGAACGTAGGAGTCCGATTTTTCTTCCACGGTACAAAAAATGAGGAAAAGAGCGGCCGTACCCAACAGCGACCTCTACAGCGCTGAGCACAGCTCAACGATACTACATAAGTATTTAATATATACATTAAACTATACTTTTTAATAATACATACCATAATTTAATATTGTGCTTGAAATTATGACATATGTAACAATTAATACAAACACTTAACTTAGAAGCATATGTAAATTATTTTTCAAAAAAAATATTTATATGAAACAATAATAAAATAATGAAATAACGTTGAGAATAAAATCTAGTTTAATTACAAATATATACACTGTTAACAATACCGTTCTTATCAATTTTATTAAATTTACAGTGAAGCTTACAATTACACTAATGTCAATGAATATTAACGTATATGTTTATTATTACACCAAATAAAAGTGAAAGTACTCTAATGAAAAATACAATATACTTTAATGGAAATAAAACAAGTAAATAGCGAAGCATTTATTAATATTATTATACAGTACTATATTATATTATTATAATATTTATTAATATTTACTTACCTTTTACGTTTGCATAAAAACTACAAAATTGTAAATATCAACTTTTATAACAGAGATGAAACAAGTCACAGAAATTCGTGTCTTTCAATGGCAAAATGCGTTAAAGTAAGGGAAACGATAATCTCCGTCTCGCGTCACAAGCGGGACTGTGCCAGTTTTGCTCCTTGAAAGTACATGTAGCGGTACATGAGCTAGAGGACAATTCAAATTATGTTGTTTTTTTGCCTCGGAGTATCAATATCGTTAGGACATACATAATGTAGCAATAAATAAACTCCGGACAAAACTATGTTGCCGCTTCGTGCAACTGTCGAACGAAGACGAATTTGAATTTTCCGATTCTCCTCCGACCAGTTTATACTGTACCAGTTTAAACGGACGCAATCGTAAAGAGTTATCGATCATGTAGTGGATCGTGTGAGGATCAATAATTTAGAGAATACGAGAAATTGCTGCTGCAACGCCTCAAATATATTTAGAATAAATAAAATAAATACGAATAAATATAAATACCGTCGAGAGACGCTCGTACAAATGTATTCGCGAAGCTAAGGTATGGTCGCTTGCGAAAAACTCGATAACTATAACTCGGATGACTCGGATAATAACTCGTAGATATTGATCGATAATTCGTAGGTACTCGGTATATACAAACTCGCGATCACGTCCGTTTATTTATACTGGGGGGGGGGGGGGGGGAGTCGGAAAATTTGAATTCATCTTAGATCGACGATTGCCCATAACGGTGACTTTGTTTTGTCCGGAGTTTACCTATCGATATGTTTCGTGCGTCAAGGCGATGTCCGTGTTCCGAGGCACAACAACACGAGTCGCTCTCGATCCGCCACGTCCTATGACTCTACCGACTATCTACCGAGTATTGATCAGTTACTAACGAGTTATGAGCGAGCGGTTATACACTGTCTTAGCGAATCCGTTAATACGAGCGTCTTTGCGAACATTATCTGTTCTTATTTATTTAATCATTTTAAAATATACTTGACGGTTTCTACAACGGGCAATCTCGTCTAAAAAATCTCACGATTAACCATCCTCTACACACAAGTCCCTTAATACATAACGACTTTTCAGTTCAATTGGGATCATTGCGTATAACGCCATCTATTCGCCCGGGCGCGCCATTTTTCTCTAGAATATAAATTGTACCGCATGCTTGAATATGTACCGCATGCTGGAAATAGCCAGCCATGTTGATATGGAAGAGGAGGCGAAAGTGGAGCATATTGTAGAAGGAATAGTAGATGAAGAAAACAATAAGTCTACTACATCCATTAAAGAATTGAAGAAGAGATTAATCATGTACGAGGAACAGAATTATCGCAGAGCAAAATTGCTTGTGAAGCTAGCCAAAATTGAAAGGAGCAGGATGCCCAGTCAATCTGGAGATATGAAGAAGACGAGATGTTACAATTGCGGCGACGAAGAATATGAGTGTGCAGAGTGCCCGAATAGGTCGAGAGGACCCAAGTGCTTTAAGTGTAGAGAGTACGGACACATCGTATCGAAATGCGACAATACCGATACCGGTAGCGAACTAACTTTAATGAGAGCGAATCAGTATGTGAAAATTGGTATCGGGTCCGGAAGAAATTGTACACTCGAAGAATTTTCGACGAATATTGTGATAGATGATGAGTCGTACGTTGTAACGATACATGTAGTTTCAGATACCTTGATGCAACACTCGTTCATAATTGGCACATACTTCCTGAATACCGTCGAATTAAACATAAAGGACGGAAATGCTTCTATTCGTAAAGTAGAGGAAAAAGATTGTAATAGACACCAGGAGGTGTTTAAAGTAGATATAGAAATGCGGAAAGACAAAGTAATTGATCAGTCTTAATCCGACTTTGCAAATCCGATCGTAGTTGAAAGAAGGAACGGATCTCTTCATGTTCCTATCGAGGAGAATAGTAGAGAATGTACGGCAGTTGTAGTTACCATGAGTCCTTATCTCGAGGACACCGTCGTCATGAAACAAAAATTTGTTAGATGAACCGGTTTTTTTGCGTGAAGAGGGAAAAATGCTATTACGCGTACCCAGAGAGATCCGCGTCTCTGGGTTATGTAGGACTCGGAAGGTGACATCGCCATACGCCCTAAAAACCCCTCGATCCTTTATTTGATTAGACACGGACAACCCCGGCATAGCCGATCAGCATTCATCAGGGTTGTCATTAACCGCGTCTCCGAATATTTAACGTTGCATACTGGTACCGCTCCTCCTGTTCGCTGACCCCATAGCCATTTCCATTTCTCTTCTGTAATTTATTATCGATTTGCAGAACGCTTTGAGCTTTGTCCAGTATTCGTCCTTGGTAACCATGGTGTCCACCAAGTTGACCACACTTATCCGGAGATCCAGGAAATTCTCGAGTTCGATCGTTATGTTCATTAGGTCCATTTAGGACACACGAACAGGACGTGTTCTGCATCGTCGTTCGGGTCACCACAATCTCTACACTTAGTGTCGACCCCCTTACCGATCCTCTTTCTGTAGCTGTTGAAGATACCATGCCCCATTAACATTTGCATCGTAAAGTAATCGATGTCTCTCCTTTTCTTGGCGAATATAGACGCATTACCTATCAACTTCCTAGTAAAGTTGTCCTCTTTGTAAATGCCCTATTCCGCTTGTCACTCCATTATTGCTTTCTTCCTTATGTCATCCAGTTCTTCTTTTAACATGATGTATCTATCGATCACTTCACCTTCAACAGTTAAGCTCTTATAAATCTTCATTCTCTCGTATGATTCTTTCAACATCCTAGCTTTAATGTTGATCGGTAAGTTGCCGGTCAATACACAAAGCACCGCATGAGATACAGTGCGGTAGGCTGTAAATGTAATGCACAGGGCAGTACGTTGGGTCCGTTTTATAATCTTCCTGTTCTTCTCATAGTTCATTGCATCAGCTCACACAGGCGCACCATATGTCACGATGGGTTCCCAAACATTGTAATAGAGCCTGCGCGCCAAGCCAGGCGGACCATTGATATTCGGCAGAACTCTTAGGAAACTAAAGTCCTTCAAACAGACAAACAGTCTTTGTCCCAACTACGGGAAGATAGGGGAAACCTATTGTTACGCCATGCGGCTTACCATAGGTCATATTCTTAACTGTCGATCGCGGCACTATAATGTCGCAGACGGATCGTCGTGTCTGCCCGGCAAACAAACATTGTAGTGGCAAGCGCGTGGTTCATTAAGCAGGGCGACTTCCAGAAACGTCGACTCGTGGCCCGTATTTTACCTCGCGTAAAAGAATGTGGCGTGATCCGAACGTAGTGGGGGTCGCCTTCCAGAAAAAACGAAAAAAATCGAAAGGCGTTCAGAACTTTTCGAGAAGTCGAACCGTCAACACATGTGGTATGTCGCGCATTACTTATCAACCAAAACGCAGTTACATTTTCTTTGTTCCATTTATATCTTTCTAGTTAATAAGTTGTTGAAATAAACATTAATTTATTTGTGTTAATTCTGTGGAATTTCATTGAACTACCCTTATTATCATAATCGAAATAAGGGGATCGATCAGTTCGTGGCGTCGATTATTTAATCGTAACGGGAACTTACAACTCTCGTTGACGTGCTATCTCGCGATCGCGTCTCTCCGCGAACGGTCGAAACGCCTATTTTTTAACGAACGACGTCTCCCACTAGAGACTTTCTCTCGAGAGCGGCTAGCATCCTTTTCTAACCACCGACATACAAATTGACCAATTCCCTTACTTTCTGAACGAAGGTTGTCCTCGACGAATCCGATTTTTCCTCTGCAATATTTTTAAAGCTACACATTTCGAATTTTCCAATTATGCCGAAACAATTGCGTGAACCACTCTATATATTCCATACAATAAACTATTTTTTGCGTTTTAAAGTAGTTGAATATTTTATTAAAATACTCTGAGCAATTCTCAGGTTTCTGTGAAAACAAGATAACCCAAATGTAGTTGTGTTTCCTTCAGAATTATGCAGATTTTATTTGAAATATGTGAGGTGTAAGTGACCCCGACGTGATCGAGCTAATGAGATTTCAATGATCGTGATTCCGGGCGCGCTAACGATATGTCAAACAAGAATAAAACAGTTACGACCAGTGAAGTAGTCCGCGTGCCTTTGACGATGCCCTAGAAGATAGTGCTATGGTTCTCCTTACTAGAGAGATAGCTCGCGGCGGCGAGCATCGCGGGTGATGAAGAAAAATCCACCGCCCTCCAAGGGTGTCTAGAACCTGAGTACTTAGAGCGAATCGAGGACATAGCGTTGAATACCCCGGCCACCACAATATGATAAACTCAAGGACGAAACACTTCTCTCTCCTTTTCTTTTATTTGTCGGCTCTACATCCATCCCCCTTGCTTACTCAAGTTGTTGTTTGTCTATATAAGATTCAGCAGCTATGGAACCACATATGGGCAAGATGGATTGACAGAAAGGAAGCGGAGGATTTTCGCGACGGAGGATGTAATTGAAGGATGAGCGTTGTAATGAATTGGTTTTGGTTTGTAAATATATTTGTTATGTTCTTGCAGCACTTCTTCTTTGCATTCTCAAGTCCCTTGGACGGCCTTTAGGAGAGAACAAAGACACAAATGATAATTGTAGCTGCTGGCTGTAGATGTCGCTGCTAGGGTACTGCTGTATTTTCTTTTCATTTAAGAATCGTGGAAGAAAAATCGGACTACGGTCGCCGGGATTTAAGAAGCCAGATCCCGAACGTTCGTAACTCGAGGCGCTAACCACTGCGCTACCGTTGTCTGGTATTAGTTAGTGTCGAGTTGTCGTATTTGTGCTGTCGAGTGCCGCCACATATGTATGCATTTCTGAATTGAGTGGTTTACAAGTAATTACAATCGATATACATTACAAGTAATTACAATTTATTACAAATGACTCGCTGTGCATATTACTATAACAGTCAGTACTAATTCTATAGATCAGCAGCATTGTAACTTTCCAATAAACAACCGAAAATCACGTCGTTGAATAATAGATGCATTCACTGTAGAATGAAATTATTATTACGAATATAAGAGAAACGATTTAAAAACCATGTATTTTTTCATTTAAATTATTTGCATTTGCAAAGGGAGATACAAAATTTTAACAACGTTGCAAATTACAAAGACACAAATTACAGTTTCGTGTTTAAGTTATTGTTCAGAGTTTGTTGGAATACAACGATATTAATCGCATACAGATGAGGTGATTGATCGAACGGATTCTTTCCTTCGTTGTTCAGCGATATCCTCATTAGCGTGCGTTCGTGAGATGTACCACGGCGGCTAGCACGTGCATGCTCTTTCGAGAATTCGGCGGAAGAAGCGTAGGAATATGGATGGAACATTCCCGATGGGCACGTCGAGAAGCTACTAGAAGGTTCTGTGGCACATGTGACGCCACACAGACACCCACACAGGTCACACTCATTACTGCATAGAGAGTGGGGTTCAAAACCTTTTCAAGGGCCATGGGTCACTAAGCCAGTCAGTCTGTGAATAACTAGCCAACTGACTACATTCCAGAACACACACACTTATAATTCCTGTAATAATTGTTTAATAAATATCACATTATATTGTTTCAACACAAACATTGTGTCTTCCACAGATTATTAATCTTAATTCCAAGATTAAATTCTAACAGAGCTTCCTAATAATTATGGTACAATTGGTAAAATGATGATTTTACATGAAAAAAGTAAAAAATATATTAGATAATTGAAATAACGCGATATAATTATAATTGAAATAACATCAGTAAGAACGGATGTTTTAAGCATTCGATTTTGAGAAAACAGGGTATGAATATGTTTAGTTAAAAAGCAATCCGTGTTTATTCGAGCATTCGCGGAGAGACGCGATCGCGAGAAAGCACGTCAACGGGAGTAGTAAATTCCCGTTGCAATTAGATAACCGACGCCACGAACTAATCGATCCCCTGATTTCTGTTACGATAATAGGGGTGGTTCAATGAATTTAACACTGCATTAACAGGTTAATATAGCTTGTATATTTAAAAATAATGAATGTAATAATAAAAACGTCACAAATTATTTAGCGATAAATACAGTTGATATGTTATAGGAATTCGACCCGACTTTGCGATATCTCTCAATGAATTCGTTAGACTAAGCAATTTATAACGTTTGACTCTTCAGAAGGGACCGATTACTCTTTGATCCTTTTCGTTGTCTTTTCTGGAAGACGACCCCCACTACGCTCGGATCACGCCACCGTTCGCGCCTATGATCACGTATACCAGCTTCTTTCTTTATGCGGATAAAATAACGCACCGAAGGCGAATAGATGTTTCTGGAACTCGCTGCTTGACGACAACTATGCGTTTATCGCTACTTTGTGTATATCTCGACGGTCATGTAAGACGATCTGTTTGCGACGGTTAGGAACACGGCCTACAGTAAGCCTTGGGGCGTAATAAACGGTGAGAATAGAATAATCTACAGGATTATCAACGGTGAAGTATATAAATATACTAACGTCTCAGAAAACATAATTGAAGTGAGTTGCTTAGATATGAAATTATTGTTAATAACTAAAAGAATAATAGTACAAGTTAGATTAGCAGAGAGACAAACGTGATTGTGCAGTGAGTCTAGGAAACAGGATAAAATATAAAACAAATAGAAATGGAATATGCAATACGTCCTATCCAAGAAGATTGGATACCAACTAATGCATAATAAAAGAATGTCCGCAATATTTGGAATTAAGAACAAAATTCTTAAAATAAACAACCACCATCTTTACGAACAGAGAAAATTGTTTATTGAGACTAAAGAATTTTATTAAGAAACAACATGACGCTCAGAGCATAATAACTGAAGTTATAATAACCTGAGCACAACTCAAAAACTTAGCTATGACCCTTTTGTAATAACTAACAAACAAACATTTCAAACTTAATTAATTATAAACAAGCTACAGATAATTTGAAGTTAGATATGAACAAGCTTAATAACAAAATTACATAAATAGAATTTTTCTTATTTAAATGCGACAGTTCGTAGTACAAAACAAATTTTGTTCAGGAATAAGGTTTTCTGAAAATTTCCTGCGAAAATTTTTGCAAAAATTTCCTAAAGGAATTATAATCTATGAGATAAATGAAATAAAAATACAAAAACCAACTGATATTAAAAGAAGAATGATTATTTTACAAGATAATATGAAACTGTGTAAGGGATTACATATGTAACATATTGTCCCGATGTACACATATCTGCGAAGCGACTTACTACCCTGTATATTCCAGAAACTTCTTAGTTTGCCCCAGCCTTAGCAATTTGAAACTATTTTATTAAAATTAAGAATTTTCCACATTAGATCGAACGCACTTCTAATAGGTACCAAACAGTATATATATATATATAGCAAGATTTTACGTATCTCTAAATTATTCACAGAAAATTAATACGGCACATAAATTAGACTTCGGATTGTAAATATTAAGAATAAATAACCGATACAGTCTCACAAAAATAGAAGGATAAAGATAGAGATAAGGGATCAAAAACAACAGTTATTTTTCAAATTTGTATGAAAAGCCCTGAAGAAAATAAGTTCCTCCTTAAATTGAAAACAGTTATATGTATAGAAATCAAACTTGCGATAAAAGTAAAAAAGATAGAAAATAAGAAAATTGTATTTGTTTTTATGACTCACTTTTACATGTAGTATAATTTCCACCGCTATTTTAGCATAGAACGCTATTTTCAAACACGAACTGTTCCAACTCGATAGTCCCTTGCTTTACTGTAAACGGAAAATTCTTTCGTGTTCTCAACCAAATTTATCAAATTCCAGCAATGACACATGCTATGTGATTGTCAGTAGAACATGGAGAAATGTTTCCAGTAAAGTTTCGAGCGACTTATCGCCGATTTTCAGGAGACACTGCGACGATATCGCGTGTACAGTGCTTCTATCGGTGTTGATGCGCTTTAATACACAGTGCAAGAGAACACTAATAAGATTTCCCAGTGGGCCTGTAAATCCTTATAGATCACTCAAAAATATATCATATTGTTTGTTTCAACTACTAGCAATTTAAAACGTCGTCTACATATATTTAGAAAGTTAGCAAAGACATATATTTGTTCCTGAGCATGATTTCTATCAGTTGAGCAAATTGTAGCAAAATGTCCGATACAATTTAATGTTGAATTTGTCTTTTTTTAGGCTAGCTTGATTTGATTACAGGTAGATTTAAACGATCCGTGTGTTGCATCTCCAAGGCATCTTCGACTCATCGATACGCAGTGATACCCGGCAAACTTCTAGTGGACAAGCGACGTTGCTTGCAGGCAGTTTATATACATGTTTTGGCATGTGTTGTCGGCAGGCAATGTCTACAGACGCCTGTAGTCTGCCCGTACGCGCCTTAAGTTTCACTGACAGACATTGTCCGCCGATTACTACGACATCTGTCTGTGCGACAATAGGCCGTCAGTGTGGAGTTATCTTTACCCGAATAATTTAAGAAATATAAAATAAACTTCAACGAAAAGTTGCTAGCTTCGATATCTTACTAATACAATGTTATCGAAATTGAATAAACCTCGTTACTGTATTTAAAAGGAAATTGCATTTATATTTCAAGTTTATAGAGACAACAACAACAACCAAACAAAGAATCGCAACGAAGAAATAAACGGATACAACAAACAGAACACTGGATCGAAGATAGAACAATAAACAAGATAGAACCAAGAAAACAACAGTAACGAAGAACCGGGGCGCAGAAAAAAGCACGAAGCGTGCGAGCTGGAGAGGAAACCTGTGACCGTCGGTGCAAGCGGTAAGCATACAAAATGGTTGCCGAGCAGGAATAATCGGCTGGAGAGCCAACCTGCTGGGACCGAGCTATATGGTGGCAGGTATCGCGTGGCGCCAGCTAAGCGAGCTGTCGCCCGAAAGGGTAGGTTTAACTTGTCCAATGATCCGCAAGGAGAGGGCAAGTCGCGCGCCGACCATCTATGCGCGCCATTCCCAAGTCGAACGTGAACATCTAAATGCGAAGCCAGTATGCGTTTTTACTGCAGGTATGGCGCGGTCGACCAAAAGGTCGGGCCCTCAAACGCACACATTACTTGTACAATTCGAGTGCCGCAGATACGGAAAAGCAATTTATAATTTATCGTAATTTATCGTAATGCGAATTTTGGAGCGTTGTCATAAATAGATTTTTATTTAAAACGAAATTCTTAAATATCCTTTTGTATCAATTCACATAACGTTAATAAATCAATATTAGACATATTACTCATAAATTGTACATATCTTTGTGCATATACGCATAGTTTTCGTGCATATATCAATATTTGTATATTTTATGTGTATAACTTTCATATGCTTTTCGCAAATTTTACATTCATAAACATCTGCAATCTACACGTTACGTTTTTCGTTGTATTTACAAGTACGGACATTAGATATTCTATTACATTCTTTTATTATAATCTTTTGATATATTTATAGTTGTTTAATTATTAGGTCATCCCATAAGTTCGTGCCGTTTTTCGAGAGGTTATATATGTTAAGATCGTTTACATACCTTTCAGTTTCATGAAAAAATGTAATCCCCCTCTCGTTGTACAACTTCTTCCCATTTTTCTGGTAGGTTCCGTCTCGATAAAAGTTCTCTTGTTTTTCTTTAAAATAATTTTCTATGCTATTTTTGAGAGTGTCAATATTTTCAAATTTTTTAGCTACTAAAAAGTGTTGTAATGCTCTGAACAGGTGGTAATCAGATGAGGCAATGTCTGGGGAATATGGGGGATGTGGTAAAATTTTGCAATTAAATTCAGACAATTTTTTTGTAACGCTTTTCGCGACATGCGGTTTAGCATTGTCGTGATGGAAGATAACGTTGTTCCTATTCACTAAACCTGGCCGTTTTTCAGCTAGTGCTTCCCTTAATTTTTCCAACTGAGCGCAATATTTGTCTGAATTAATGGTATCACCACTAGATAAAAGTTCAAAATAGAGTATTCCTTTATAATCCCACCATACACACAAAAGAACTTTACGTGGATGTAACCCTGTTTTTGCACAGCGTTCAGGCGGCTGATTTCGTTGGGATCAGCTACGTTTCCGGTCAGGGTTTTCGAAAAGTATCCACTTTTCATCACCAGTTACCAGGAGCGTTTAAGGAATGGTTCACGTTTATTACGTGCAATTAATGACATGCACGCTGTCGTTCGTTCAAGACGGTTCCGTTCCGTAAGTTCATGGGGCACCCAAACGTTCAACTTTGACACCATCCCCATTTTTTTTAAACACCTATGAATCGTTGTCTTAGGTATTTTCAGGACATTTGACATCTCTTGAACTGTCAAACTTGGTGATTTTTCAACAAGATCCCGAATTTTATCTCCGTCTGTCTGAGGAGGACGCCCGGAGCGTACCTCCTCTTCTAAACAGAAATTCCCAGCTCTAAAACGTTGGAACCACTTCCTACAGGTGCGAGATGAAAGCGTATTTTCTCCGTAAACAGCACATATGTTTTTCCTGGCAATTGTTACCGAACTTTCTTTCCGAAATTCATATAACATGAGATGTCGAAAATGGATACGCATTTCACTCGTGATTTTTTACTGTTAGAAGTCACTGTGTTCACTATATTACGATCTTATGCCCACGAAGATCTACTCTAGCCTGTTCTCGATCAGCTAAGCTCAAGTGCATTGGTCCCGTATCGCCGTATGTTTAGAAATCGACACATGAAATATATACACAAAAGTGTATAAATATATACACAAAAACTTATGGGATCACCTAATATGTAAACGATTTTGAACTATTTATTTTAATAAAGACCTTAGATCGACGGATTTTAATTGCTGTCACATAATCGTTAATTCATTACTTTTCCTCCAACTGTCACGAATTTTCACAAAGTGTGTATTTCGGATCGTTAATCTTATACGGATGTAAACTTCATTTTCTTAATAATCTTGGTCAATCATGTATCACATTTTCTATAAAATCTATAAGATCAGCAAGTGCTCTAATACTTGTGAATAATCATATATCTTAATTCGTGCCTTTTGTATTAATACAGAAGCTTCATGCGAGAAAGAATTTTCGATTTAAATGTTCTCAATGTTGTAAATCGAGTTCTGCCAGAGCAACCGAGCTAAACGGACGTGTAAAACAGTGCTTCAGAAAAGTGCGGCAAGTGGGGAAGAGAAAGTTACGAACGGCAACGCCCATAGCTAAATGGTGGAAACTCGTGTCTTCTACTAAGAAGACTACAAGCAAAACTAAAATGAAAAAGCACATCCCACCGATAAAAATAATTAACAAAGACGAACAATACTACATAAATAAAACAACAAACATATCAAAACCAAGCCAACCAATAAACGAAGAACAGGAATGCTCAGCTACAAACGAAGTTGATATGGAAACAATACCAAACTATGAAGAGAATATTACCAATAACGAATTAACCCAACAGGATGAAAGCTGGAAGGTGGCAAGTTATAACAAGAAACGAAAAATAACAGGAAATTCTGTTACAGAAAAGCAGCGATGGCTGCAAGAATTGCCATTAAGAAACTCCTTCAGCTCACTTACGGAAGAAATAGACGACCCAACAACCAAAAACACAACTAAATCAACGCAAACTACAAAACCACCACCAATATTTGTCGACGCCCAGATAATAGACCCGCTTATTGATCGACTAAACGATATAGTTGGGAAGGAAAACTACACAATAAAACAAACAAAATTAGAACAAGTAAAAATTCAAATAAACACCCCAGAAAATTATAGGAAAGTGATAAAAGAATTAAAAGAAAAAACGCTGTGTACCACACATACCAGCTGAAAACGGAAAGGAGCTACGAAATAGTTATAAGAGGACTACATTCAAAAACTAACACAAAAAAAGTTAAGTGACGAATTAGCAAAAATTGGTCACCAAACAAGAGCAATAAACAATATGACAAGATACGATACGATGCATTTAACAACACACTGTCCATACGTAGGGAAAATAAATGAAGTAAAATGTTACAACTGTAATGGAAACCACCTAGCCAGCTATAAAGGATGCGAAATCAGAAAACAATCACAACGTAAACAGTTTCCACCACTTGGCAATAGATCAATCAATAACTACCAACCACAACAAAGTATAACGGATAATTAAGCAACATTGAAAGCACAAAATGAACCAAAAGCTATAAACGGAAACACCGATCCCCAAGGAAACCGCAGCTACGCGCAAGTAACCCAAAACATTAGACAAACAACGCCCACAAACAAAGAGAATCAAAGCAACAACACCGAAGACGATACAGAAATCAAAGAAATGCTCAGACAATCCATTAAAGGTACAGAGATATTAAGAAAAATGGTAAGTGAGAAAAACACAATACTAAGGCAACAAGTACAACAAACAACAGTCATGTTACAACTACTCACAAACTTGCTAAGTAAAAAATAAAAATGGACATGCTTGAAATAGCAGCATGGAACTCTAACGGACTATAACAAAGGGCCCTAGAAACTAAAACATTCCTGTATAATAATAATATCGACATACTACTCGTATCGGAAACACACTTCACTATAAAAAGTTACATAAAAATACCGTACTACACAATATATGATACCAAGCATCCCTCAGGAAAATCACACGGAGGGACCGCAATAATAATAAGAAACGACATTAAACACCACTAACACAGCCAAGCTAGTAAGGAATATATACAAGCAACCGCCGTTACTGTACAAACTAGCAGCAACCATTTACAGTTGTCAGCAGTATATGTACCACCGCGACACAAAATGACATCACAAACGTGGGAAGAGTACTTTCAACACTTAGGTGACAAGTATATCGCAACGGGAGACTACAATGCAAACCACACGCTATGGGGATCAAGAATTACCACACCTCCAGATAGAACCCTGGAAAAATACATTAAGAACAACCTCAATATATTATCCACAGGAAGACATACTGGCCGACAGACCTGAGCAAAATACCTGGCCTACTCGATTTTGCAGTTACAAAGGGACTAAACGCAAATAAACTAAAAATAACACCCAGCCTCATTGCATACAGCCCAACTGCTTATAGAAACAAATTAATACTTTATAGCAATCCAGGGACACTATGCAACAGAACAACCAAATGGCAAATTTTTAAAGAAATAATCGAGAGCAAAACCAGTTGCAGCATCCCATTGGAAACACCCGAACACGTCGGACAGGCAGTAACACCATTGACAGAAACTATCCAAGAAGCATCATGGACAACCACTATACCTGAACCAACCAACAGACAAACAAAAATAATTCCATCAGACATACTTGAAAAAATTAGAGAAAAAAGAAAAGCGAAAGCTAAATGGCAAAAACATAGAACACGAGAAAACAAAAAACACCTAAACAAACTTGCAAAGGAAATAAAAAACAAAATGAAAGTGCACAACAATAACGAATTCACAAAATTCATAGAGTCACTCTCTGCTCACGAGAACTCCAACTACTCCCTATGGAAAGCCACGAAAAAAAAAAGAAACCAATAAAACTAGTCCCAGCAATCAGGACGGCAGACAACACATGGGCAAGAAGCAACGAAGAGCAAGCTGAAGAATTTTCCAACCACCTTTGAAACACATTTATACCACATAATATCAACAACAGCAACCCCAAATGTCATACGGACGAGGATGCGTTTACCACTAGTACCTCAACTGACAACCACTATACCATACCTAAAACAACAGCACAAGAAATTAGAAACATAATCGAGAAAACAAAAAACAATAAAGCACCACGAATCGACCTAATCAATGGCAAAATCTTGAAAAACCTTCCGCCAAAAGCGATAACACTAATGACAATAATATTCAATGCAATACTAAGAATCCAATACTTTCCTAAACTGTGGAAACTAGCACAGGACATAATGTTACCTAAACCAGGCAAAGAACCACACCAAACTGCATCTTACAGACCAATATCACTACTTCCTGTGCTTTCCAAAATACTAGAGGAAATAATATGCAACCGCATAAAACCAATAATATAGAAGGAAAAATTAATACCAGATCACCAATTTCGATTCAGAAACATACACTCCACTATAGAGCAAATGCACAGGCTCATTAAAGAAATAATACTAGCATTAGAAAACAAACAATACTGTACAGCCCTCTCTATGGACATAGATAAAGCATTTGACAAAATAAACCACGAAAGCCTACTACAAACAATCAGGAAACAATTTCCGGAGCAAATATACCAATTAATAAAATCTTACTTAAGCAGCAGAACCTTCGTAATAAAAATCAAGGACACATACTCTGAAGTTAAAGACATCAAGGCAGGGGTTCCGCGAGGAAGCGTCTTAGGATCAATACTATACACAAAACATACCAACAACTACCAATAGCAAAATACTGACACTCACGGACGACACAGCTGTACTAGTCAGGCACACTAACCCAGAAACAGTAGTCAAATTACTACAAGAACATATCACAAAAATAGAAAAGTGGCTGCAAGATAAACAAATAAAAGCAAACCCCGATAAATGCAACCATATTACACTCACACTGCGAAAACAGACACCATCAAACATCCTACTGAACGGCACGCACATACCGCAAACAAAGCAAGTCAAATACCTAGGACTAGACCACCTAGAAACACAACTCACATGGAAACAGCATACTAAATCAATAATAGACAAAATACAGACAACAAGGAGACAAATGCATTGGCTAACAAGTCGAAAATCCAAATTAAGCATAGAAAATAAATTAAAAATATACAAAACGATCATAAAACCAATCTGGACGTACGGAATACCACTATGGGGGGCAGCGGCAATGAGCCATATAAACAAAATAGAGACAGTACAAGCTAAAATTCTTAGAACAATAGTAAACGCCCCATGGTACGTTAGAAACGAAGGCATACGGAAGGATCTGGGAATACCAATGGACAAAGAGAAAATTAGCAGACATGCAGAAAAATACAAAGAAAGAATAGGAACACAGCCAAACTGGCTAGCTGCGGAAACGATCAACACCTCAAACATGGATAGAAGGCTGAAAGGGAAATACCCAGCAGACCTCACAAAGGACACAACCAAACAAACACGAAGATGGTATCCCACTGGGGGTAGCTACCCACATAATAATCTAACAGCTAAAAAATTCTACCAAATGTCCAAACTGGCCAAATTGTGAATCTAATCTATAAAATAAAAAAAAACCTGTGATCTGAGTTTAGATCTCAGTTTAGAGTGATACATCTCCTAAACGGATTAAGAGATTTTTTAACAAATTCCCAAAATAACAGTGAATTTTAGAACAAAGATAATGGAAATACATAAACATCTTGTTAATAACGACGTGGGTATACTGATAGGAACTAATATCTGCAGAATATATGAATGTCTTAAACATAACGTAATGCTAAAAAACGTTCTCTTTGTCCAACGACCTCTTGATTCCTATACAACCTCTCCTGGTTATCTTGCGCACGCGTAACATTCACGTACCGTTACATGCATTGCCATTCCATACTTTTCGTATCCTTTTTATACGGTTACTTGGATATAGAATTATATAAAAAATGCAAGAGCACAAAGATATAGAAAATATAAAAATATAAAAATAAAAGATTACAAAACTGTCAAAATTACAGAAAATCAGATTAAACATTAGTACCTATATTCTACATTCTTTTTGTATTACATATACATTTTTTACATTATAAATGTCGGGTTTACATTAGAATTAAGGTTAGGGGCGTGAAACGAATCTTCATTTGGATTACACATTGTCGTTGTGCAATAGGGAAGACATTGACTAGTGCAACTGCGATTATTATAGAGTCGGACAAGTAACCGTGGTAATTAGATACTCGAGAAACTAATGACAATGATCCTAAGTGCAATAACGAATCCGCGGTCAACGGGATAGTAGACGTACGGGCTCACAAAATCTAAGTCGGACTCTTTGTTAATAAAACGCGTAATATTCACTGGTCGTATGGGGTTACCCTTTTCGTCGATGAGATCGCAAGAAAGAATGAATTTCCGTCTCGATGATGCCACAGAGAAAAACTATGATGGGGTGTGTCTAAGGACACGAGATCATCGGATTCGTCGAGGATAGCCTTCGTTCAGAAAGTAAGGGAAATTGACGTTGCTGCTAATTGGTCAATTTCCATATTGGTGGTTAGAAAAAGATGCTAGCCGCCCTCGAGGGAATGTTGCTAGTTGAAGACGCCGTTCGTTGAAAAATATGTCTCTTCTATCTTCCCGTAGCTGGGACAAAGACTGTTTGTTTGAAGGACTTTAGTTAACTAAATCCTAAGATTTATAGCGGCTCCTCAGGCTAGCTGAACATGTACTGTGGAGACGCATCGACATCTGGCAATCATCTTACTCGAAGAATAGGGTTTGCGTGTGGCGAGCCAGGGGACAGAAACCGTTGGAATGTTTACTGTCGCGTGTCGCCACAAATATTTCTTTTAAGGAGAGCTATAGAATTACTCCATACCTTTGTTAGACAAAGCGTTCATCCCGTGACCGCGGCTACGTTCGGCAACTGATTGTCGCCTCGAGCCCAAGCTCCTTATCACAAATCTCAAACAATTATAATCCAGTTAAGTTATAGAGGCAAAATATTGGGGGTTTTCCGAAGAATTCCAAAGGAAGGTCCCGGTGTCCTTTCATTTCCGACATATATAAAGTGCATGCAGGATAAATTTGATAAATATGCACTTACTTAGAGAAAATTGATATATCTGTGTTTAATTAATGTATTTAATATTATATGTACATTATGCAAACTGTTATAAAAATCAATTGTTTTATACATATCTTTAACACGCAAAATACAATGTAAGATAAATACTAAATTTTAATGTCAAAACAACGTAATATGGATATAATATTTTTAGAGACATTCACAATTATGCTATTAAACTGTAGTAATAATCTGTATTAATATTGATAATAATAATAATAATAAATTAATTAATACTTATAGTTTATATTAGCATTGAACTGTTATGCTTTTTTTCGTGGAGGAAGATTTCATAGGCGCCCAAGTCGAGACGCTCACTTGAGGTTACATCAATTCTTTTGTCAGTCCGTGCCAATACAGTCCGTGTCCCATAGGTGTTTGTCCTAAGTCTTACGCCATCGATGAATCTCGAGGACTTGAACAGATTATACTCCTCGAGCCACACGTTGCCAGTATTACTCTTTGAGAAGTCATTTACTCCATGTCCCTGACTTCTCAACTCTTGCCATTGTTTAATATGTCCGCTCTTTAGTCGCTTTCTAGCTTTTTTTACCTCTTCGGAAGTGGCCGGCCAATTGATCCTTAGAGAGTTTGCGATTTCCTTTAGCTTGCTGTCGTTTTCTCCATTGATCAAGCTAGATACCGCTGAATCGACTGAATTCTTATTGTTCAATGCGCTTTTTACGGTACCAAGTTTGATAATATGTTCAAGTCTCGGTAGCCCTAATCCCCCTTTTGCTTTTGGAGCATAAAAGAAACCAGTGGCTGTCCAATGCACAAGATGTAATATGACCTTTATATCCTGCCTGACTTCGCTGTCCAATAATTTTAAGACACTGTCACTTGGTAGATTTATAAGGAAATGGTAAATATATCGAGGGAATATGTACTTCGTAATTAACTCAATCTTCTAGCATGGCTTCAGAGAGAATTTTCTAACTCTTCTGACCATGCTCAGAATTTCTAGCACTATGATGCCACAATGGATACCGTTCCAAGGCCCCATTTTGGCGCCTAAATACCTGAAGGCCTCATCTGGGTCAACCGTTGGTATGTTGACATTTTCGAGCCTAATTCGCGATTCTTTTATGAATCATGTGTCCTTTTTGGCGACCACCTGGAACGTTTGGCTCTTCTCACCAGATATGTTCATCCCCAGGCTCTTCAGATATTAATGGAGCATATTAATTCTTGTTGTGCCTCCCTCTCATCTTCACCAAGTAGAACAATGTCGTCAGCGAAAGCCAGGATCGATATTTTTCTTTCACAACTGACAATGATGCCACGGGTTTGCTCCTCAATCATTTCCAGCAGCGGTTCTAGGCATAAGTTGAATAGCAGTGGCGATAGAGGGTCACCCTGCTTAACTCCGAATGGGATATTGTGTCAAATGCGTTGGAGATATCCACAATTGTGAATATCCCCCCGTTATTTTTTTTACTATAATTTAAGGCAGCGTTCAATGGATCGATGTTTATTTTACATCCATTTTCAGATGTAAAACCTTTTTGCTTTAAATTTTACACAATACCTTTTCTCATCCTTCCGCCACGGATGGAGAAGAAAATTCGGCTGAGAATGGGGCCTACTGTTATAGGCCTCCAATTCTCCACCTGGTTGCTTGGTTTCTTTGCTTTGAAATTGGTGTAGGCCTATTTTCCTTTCATACTGTCGGAAAATGGGAACTATACATTAATATATTACAAATTTTAGCTAGTATTGCGGGCAGGCCAGATATCATTAAATGTTCTTTTTGAAATCCATCCGCTACTGCCGCAGCCTTTTTCCTAATTTTATTAAGTTTCTCGCTCACATCCTCGGCGGTTATCGGCGGAAACAATTCGTTTATTACCAGCTCAGAGGTTCTACTTCCTGGGATTGGGGGATTGGTTGGTTCTGCCCGACGCCATAAATCTTCATAGAGCGTCCTCACTTCACTCTCTTCCGGTGGCTGCCTGGTTGGTTCCAGGTATGCACGATCGTTGTTAACGACAACGTCGGACAACTTTCTTAGACATTCCTTAAACAACTCCTGGCAACGTGCGTAGGAGTATTCCTTCCCTTTATTTCTATTATTATTCTTATTATTATAATATCTTCTATTTTGGGATTTTGAATTACTTTTGTTTTTGTCATTTTTAATTTTAACATTCTCTAGCGCTCCATATAGAGATGTGTAAATAAATTCATTTTAATTATTTGTTAGGACTTCTTTATTTTCCTTGTATTTTGCCCAAATATCTGTTAACCGAGCGTTAACCTCCTTCAACGACGGGGGCACCTCGGTTACTCTCTCTATTTCGTACTCTAGTTGGAGTCTCCACTGATGGGTAGGCTCCTCATTATATGTTTCCCCGCTAGTTACAGGCTAAACGCATGTCCGCGCATTGCCTGAATTAACGGGATCGCACCCTCCCTCTGTCTCCTCGGCAAACTCTTGAGGACTTGTATTCTCACTAGCTATTTTTAATATCTTTCTCTTGTATTTTATTTGTTCAACTGTCCTGTTAGTGAGGACTTTGCTAATTTCAACATTTGGCAATTTTTCACTGTTATAAATTTCATCGAGCTCTCACAAGAGCCCGTTCTCCTTCTTTTTTCATTTCTCATGGCAGAGTGCGCATGCCATTCGTGGGTGGATAATCCTCTCTGAGTACAGAAGCTCATGGGGCAAAATTTGCATTTGTACGCTCCTTCTTTCCTTTGACTAGTGCCACTACACTTTGGAATGTGGCATTTTGCCCCATGGAGCTTCGGGAAACTCCTTTCACAATATTGACATCCCCACTGGATGCGAGCATCCGTGTGATGTCGGCCAAGGTGCCTGTTCAGGTTTGATAGGTCAGAACCTAACACTCGTAACCTCCTAACACTGCACAAGCAAGGGCTTAGTTCTCCAGTAAACGCCAGTGAGTAAAAGTGCGCAAATACTTCCCTCCTATATACTTATGGCTAATAATAATTAATAATAACCCATCAACATGGGTAGATGTATGGAGTGTTAGAAGACCTCTTCTCTATTCACTATTAGTAAAACAATTTATCGTACAGACTCAAAAGTAGATTTCTTCCTCGTCATAAAGCCGCCGACAGCGGGCTCTCTAGAACCGCCTGCGGGCCCGAATGCACTTTATCCGTAGCTTTGCGATCTCCAGGTCCACCAGTTTAATCCCAGGCACGGAGCGCGTCATTGACGCATCACATGCCGCTTTGACGTCTCGGCGAAGGTTCTCCGCCTCCTCCTACATGTTTGTCTTCTCTGTACGGGCGTCCCAGTTCTAGGCCGCGTCACTGGCTGCTGTCTGGAGCATCTCGTTGTCTCTATCCTTGAGGCGCCATCTTGGTGGCGGGCTGGAGAGTTCCATTCCCCTAATGCCGCAGGTCTGTCTCGCGGGTATTGCCTCCGGGCCGACCTCGATGAATATATACAGGTGGACTGCGAGAGTCTCAACCCCTTCGGCTACTCTCCAGCCTGAGACCCGCTGGAAGGCATTGGGGGAACCCCATGTAATATCGACGACGGAACATCTTCTCCATGCCACGCATGTGCTGGACGAGCCTCTGTTAAGTAAGAGGAGCCCGAGGCCCGCAGCCCAGTCTGATAGCATCCGGCCCGGAGCATCTGTCATTGTGTTCCCCATTGCGAGGAGTGAGCGTTAAAGTCTCCCAAGACGAGGACCTGACGTGAAAGGTATCGTCTCACGCAATCGCTAAACACGTCCAGGAACTCCTCAAACGCGACCAGGCCACTGTTCAGGGAAACATATACGCCCACCACTACCATCCCAGCCCACTCGATCGCGGCATACCCCTTGCCCTGCTCGAACAGGATCTCTGCGGCGGATGTGCTCGGTGCTGACATCCACGTCATAGCGGCTAAGCCGTCCAGGTCTGCGACCCTGTCAGGGGTGTCTAGTATACAATAGGGCTCGGCTACCATTGCCAGAAAAACCCTGCTCTCCCTTATCGCCTGGAAGAGCAGGTCTTATGCCCGTTTCGATCGCTCCAAGTTGGTCTGGTGGAGCCGCATGAATTTATTTACTTTACTAAGTCCATATCCATGGCTTCCCCCTGGCCATCTGCCCCACTCGTGATTCTTTCCTCTTCTTGCGGTAGATCTCTCGCGTTGTCGCCCTGTCTCCAGCCCGTAGCAGGCTCCCGAATCCGGCTCGTCCCTTTAGTTTTCGGCGGAACGCATGCCGCCTCTCCCATTCTGTGGGTGGCGCACCAAGCGACTCACAGAGCGGGCCCCCGGGCACGGTGGCAGAGCAGCTCTTGGCCTGGTAACCGATGCCTTCGCATCTGTACCATAGCTGCCCCCGGTCTACCGTAGATCTGCAGGTCACTCTCACGTGTCCCAGTTCTAAGCATCTGTAGCTTCTATTAGTTTCTTCGGGGAGACTTCGACCCTCTTCCCGCTTGACTTAATTTCCCCGCTGTTACTGTCGGGCATCTTATCCAGGCTGACCCAACCTCTGGAAGTCTTCATGTCTCCTACTCAAACTTCCAGTGCCTTGCATCCTCCGGCCCTCTCCAGGGTGTCCCGAAGTTCTTCTTTGCCGACCGAGATGTCAATCTTAGTTACCCTCAGCTCCACCGTTGGGGCCGCAACTTTCACCGTGGTCAGATCCAGGACCTGTGTCAACCATGCTGTAAGCGCGGGTGCCTTCTTCCTCTCTTTGTCTACGGGAACTTCTAGAATGATAATCTCAGTCATCGCCATTTTGATTTTAACTCGTTCAATGCCGAATTCGGCTTTCTGTCTAGCCGTCGCTAGCACTTCAGCTTATGATGTTTTCCTCCCCTCGTTCAGCGTTAGGGTCACCGCAGATGACCGCGGAGGAAGTGGGAGCACCATCTTCCTGGTCTCCTGCACCGGCCCTCCTGTTGGAGTTCGTTGTGAGGTCCTATTTTTTTTTTTAATAGCGAGGAGGGGAAAACGCTTTTACGCATACCCAAAGACCCGCGTCTCCGGGTTACGTAGGACTCGGCAGATGACATCGCCATACCCACTAAAAACCCCTCCTCATTTTCCCTCTGCTACGGTACTCGAGGCACCAACCGGGTACAGTCATTCGACATTACTTCAGGTTGGCCTCTACACCACGTACCCGATCCTTTATCCTCTCTCCTCGACTCCGGTCATTCTTCTCCTCCTTCCTTCCCATCTTCTCCTGACCTCCACCGCCCTTTCCTTAGAAAGCCAGCATTTCATCGCCTTTGTACAAAAGTCATGAAACCTGTTCCACAGCCGCTCCTCTGCTGCCATCTTCTCAACGACTCGGTTCTCCAATTGAAAATCTTCACCGATCTCGACCTCCAACTCCGTTCTCTCCTCCGTCCATCTATGGCACCAAAATAGCACATGCTCGGCGTCATCCATCACCGCACCACAATCCCAACAGCTGGTGTGAGACTCTTTGCCGATCTTATGACGGTGTTACGCCATGCGGCTTGCCATAGATCATATTCTTAACTGTCGGTCGCGGCACTATAATGTCGCAGACGGATCGTCGCGGCTGCCCGGCAAAACAAACATTGTAGTGGCAAGCGCATGGTTCATTAAGCAGGGCGACCTCCAGAAACGTCGATTCGTAGCCGTTATTTTATCTGGCGTAAAAGAATGTGGCGTGATCCGAAGGTAGTGGGGGTCGCCTTCCAGAAAAAATCAGAACGTTTCGAGAAGCCAAACAGTCAACACACATCTTATATCGCGCATTACGTAGTCACATTTTCTTTTTGTTGTTCCATTTATATCTTTCTAGTTAATAAGTTGTTGCAATAAACATTAATTTAGTTGTGTTAATTTTGTGAAATTTCATTAAACTACCCTTATTATCATAATCGAAATAAGGGAATCGATCAGTTCGTGGCGTCGATTGTTTAATCGTAACGAGAACTTACAACTCTCGTTGACGTGATATCTCGCGATCGCGTCTCTCCGCGAATGATCGAAACAGACGGTAACAGTTAAAGATACCGTGTCCCGTAAGGATCTGCATCGTATGGTAGTTGATCTTCCTCTTTCTTTTGTAGAAGATCAGCGAATCTTCTACCAGTCTCGTAGTTCAATTGTGGGGGTTGTGGAACGCCCACTCCAATCTCCACCTGTCCTCTGCCTCCGTCTCCAAATCCTTCATTTCTTCTTGCCCAACATGTGCCATTTCTTCAGGGCTCTCGTTGATCCGCCTCTTCACTTCATACTGCTTCCACCGCAACCATGCCTTGATGTAAATTGTCATGCTACCGGTAAGCACACACAGAGCCCCATGTGACACCGTACGGTAGGCGGTAGACGTACAGATCAACGCTGCCCTTTGCACGCTTCTCATGATCGACCTATTTGTTTCTCTTCCCAGAGAGGAGGCCCATATCGGTGCGCCATTTAGTACCACAGACTTCCAGACCCCATAATACAGTCTCCTGACTAAATCGTTGGCCCCACCGACGTTTGAGAGTAGGCTCCGTATGGCGCCCAAGAACCGTTCCGCTTTATCACAAACTGCTTTGAGGTGGGAGGAGAATCTCCTAGCACTATCCAACACTACCCCTCGGTACTTCACAACACGGCTAGTGGAAATCTCTCCCCCCCCCCCTATCCCCCACGTCAACATTAAAAATCTTCGGAATCCTCTTCCTTGTTAAGAGGATAACCTCCGTCTTCTCCCGGTCCAGCGCCTCCAGCACCCTGTCATACACTAGATTCCACAGTAACGGTCCTAAGACCGACCCCTGCGGGACCCCTGCGTAGACGTTCCTCCTTACGACATCGCCCGACAGTGTACCAATATTCTCCTTTCAGCCAGATAGTCCGCTAACAACTCCTGTAACCGTCCCGGTAGCCGTCTCCTTCGGATCTCCTCCATTATCCTCTCACTCCTTAGAGCGTTGAAGGTGTTCTTCACAATCAAGGGCGACCAGAACACACACCAGGCCCTTCCTTCTACACTCTTCAGCAACTGCGACGATCCTATCCAGGGCTTCAAGAGTCCCCCTCTTTCTCCTGAAGCCATACTGATCCCTATGGAATGGATCGTGACCATGCTTCTCTCTATGAGCATTGTCAGCGGCTGTATTTCGCATTAAAGTCCATAATCGCCGGTGCTCCTTTCCTCCCTTCCTTTATGACCCCTTCCAGTTCCTTCAAATAATCGTTGAACTGGTTCCTGCCCGTATTGGGGGAACAATACCCACTGACGCAAAGCACATCACCAACCCTGACCCCTACAATCCCTACATTTCTTATCAGCGCCTCGCTCGTCGCATGTTTTCCATTAAATAGGGTGACCCATACCGATGCATCCCCACCCTCGTCATTAAATAAATAAGGCAACTGCCTATAGGGCTCGGAGATGACCATTATGTCCACCCTGCTTTCACATACGCACTGCATCATCAGGTCTTGTGCAAGCCTGTACCTGTTCAGGTTTATTTGTAAGACACTAATTGGGCACCCGTCTATTCCTACCACCTAAGCGCACCATAGGGCACGCCAACGAACCCGTTACATGCCTTGCATTTATACCACCGTGTTTCAGACACATGGCGCGTCTCGGTTCTCTATCGCAATCTTTCATACTATGCTCAGCGCTGCCGCACCTCCTACACAACTTTCTACCAGGACATGCAACAGTACACCTTGCCGCCACGTGCCTCAACATGTGGCACCTGTAACAGCGCCGAACATTAGCTAACTGCCTAACGGAGGCTATCGTTAGCCCAGTTCTCAATCTCCTTTCTCTCTCGTCACTAGGAACTCCACTCACCGGGAGGACAACTACCGCCTCTTGCGTGTCCCATGGTGCCGCCTTTATAGATTTAATTTCCACCTTCCCACTCTCCTCGATTCCCTAGTGTGGCCTGATTTCTTCCACCAGCTCTTCCCTGCTGGTGAGGGTGTCGATGTTTCTTGTTTGTAGAGTCGCCCTGATCACCAGAGCGGCCACCTCCATACTATCACTCAAGGCGGCTCTCAATTTAGCCGCCGCCTCGCTGACCACCACCGTCCTGTCGAATTCAATCAGGATGTGGCCCGCTCTCGTCCTACGGACCGCCGTGGCTCCCTCCAATGAACTCCTCGCCGCCATTATCCTCTTATACACCTGAAGCCATTTACAACCATCCTCTACCTTAATTAGTATGGCTTCCTTCCTCCTCCGGTTTCTTGGTACGCCTCTCTCTTCAGTACCAACTCGCCGGTTGCTTGCCGGGTGCACCATCGGTGTAGCTTGCTCTAAGCGAGCTCTCCTCTCCTTCCTCCTTTTTCTACCCTCACCCAACCTTCGGAGTCCTCGCTGTAGTCACCTTTTATCACTCCATTCTCCCTCCCACACGCCTCAGCGTATGTGCCCTCTCCTCTTCGGGGTCTCTTATACTCCTCAGCTCTGATACCTTCAGCCGGCGATAATACCTTTCTTTTTGAATATCCGCCCTTGGCTATCGTCACTTCCCTCTCCACCTCTGCCCTGTCTGCCCTTTTCACAACCTCGGCAGGCTCTCTCCTTCTCCTTCTTCTTCTTTCCTTGTGTTCCCCACACTGCTCCAAGGTAGATAGGATACCTTTCATCATGTTGCCTATCGCCCTTATCCCTTCATCCTTCTCTTTGTCCAACTTTCAACAGCCTCTTCAACACCATGTTGAACATTTTAACCATCCCTACCATGGCTTGTGTGAGCCCCTTCAACTCAGCCCTGGAGATCAGAAGATCCTCGTCGTCAGCATCGCTAATCTGCGTATCGTCTCTCGCACTATCCTCGACTTCGCTAGCCATAGCCGATCTCGTGGATTTCGCGCTGACGTTCCTCTCGACCACCCTCCTGGTCAACATTCTAGCGTAGGCCAGCCCTATCCCTGCTACGGGCGTACTGTGGTCGCTCCCTCTAGTCCCAAAGCACCCCTCCGATTCCTCAATCACTCCAACCTTCGCCCTTTCACTAATCAGGGCTCCTCTGAAGCCTCTTACTCGGTTTAAAGGGGCAGAAATCCTCACTTTACTCCCCCATCCTTCCTCGGAATAACCGAGATTATCACATTCTCATTCGGTTTCACGTCAGACATCATCCTCGGCTTCTCTCCTCCCGCTATCGTCTTCTTTAGTTTGCCCTTCTCCTTTTCCTTTTCCTTTTCCTTTTCCTTTTCCCCAGTAGCTATTACCGCACAAGGGGGTGCCTGGTGTTCCACCCCCCCCCCCCCCGCCGTTCTTCCAGTAACATGATGACCGTCGGGTCGAGCCTGGTAAGCCACTCGTGTTCCCGACGGGGCCTGGGGGTTCCGAAACCTCCTGCGCCGTACGTTTTTTTACGTTAGACCGTCTGTCCATATTGTATGTAATAAGCAAGTCCATAAACATCGCCAGGTCGTCAACAAATAAGCCAAACAATGATTATATTTACAATAATTGTGCTATCTAATTTTCCCCTGTCAAACGCTTGCATACTGCTAAAGACCCGATGATGCGCGCCAAGAACGCCACAATATAGATAAATAACAACAATATATAATAAATAATGGACAATAAGTAATAAATACCATAAATCAATAAATAAATAATAAATAATAAATAATAAGTAATAAATATATAAAAATAAATAAATAAAACGAATAAAACAATTACTAGTTAATCAATATAAAGTTATAAATAAAGAAGTAAAATAAACTAAAAGAATAAATAAAATAACAAAATATTATAATATTATAGCGGTGCTTATATCCAACCGTTACATACTCCAACCTACTAATCACCACGTAACTCCTACAGCCCCCTCATTATTCGGCACCCTATTAGTTATTTATTTATTCCAAAGAACCTTGTTCGGCTCGTGTCACAATAAATAAATGGCCAAATAAATATTATAAGTATAAGAACCCTGGCCGGCCCGACTTTATTCCTTAAAAATAGGGACTTACAACGTGTCGACTCACACGACATGCTCACGTTATTGTTTATTTATTTGCAGTTATCCACTATCGCGTATGTATATAAGCGACTAATTATCGTGACGCGTGGATCTGCCATTATAGTCGATGGGGTCTTGTCTAGATGTTTAGAACGGATAAATTCAAATTAACGATTACTAACCGTACTTTTTGTTTCTTGCACACTTCCTATTACATCCTCCACTTACTTATTCTTGTTCAGTGAGGATATTATCACCCCATTACGCACAAACGTCTTGTTGCTCACCTACTCAATCATCATACATGCCAACTCTATTTCCATTTCCACACACTCACTCTCCCCCGCATCACCCAACACTATTTCACTCCCATGCATTCTCCTGCCACCTCAGTCCACTCATACCTCTCATTTCATTTCACTACTTCCTTACAATTATTATTACACTACACTTCCCGCCTCATTGACCCATTACACCCTATAACAATCACACCCATCTCAAACGCTCCTACGTCCTCGTACATATACTCGGCTAGCGGGAGCAACCCGTCAACACATCCGCTCTCCATCGCGTCCTAAACCGAAGACTTCGTTGTGAGGTCCTAGGCGCCTTGGCAGCAACTGGTCTCTTCGCATCTTTCTTTCTCTTGTGTTCGACTTCAAGGGCGATTGGTGGCATTGCCCGCAACCGTGGTTGCCTTTCTCTGCCTTGTTTTCAGACTATGACGCCATTCCTGTAGGCGTTCTTCCAGGATCCTCATTAGTGAAGGCCCGAGCTCTTTGAATTTCCTCTCGAAACAGGGGAACCACTATTTCGTTTAGGATAACAGAGGTGGTTTAATGAATGTAACACTGTATTAACAGGTTAACATAGAACAATATATTTTACAATAATCTGATGAAGATGTTACAGAAATTTGACTCGACTTTGATCTCTAGATAAATTCGTTTGCTATTGGTCTGATATGTTCGGTGTGTCACGTTTGACTCGTCAGAAGGAACTGCCCGCCCTTCGATTATTTTGGTCTTTTCTGGAAGGCGACTCCCACTACGTTTGGATCACGCCACATTCTTTTACGCGAGGTAAAATAACGGCCACGAGTCGACGTTTCTGGAGGTCGCCTTGCTTAGTGAACCATGCGCTTGCCACTACAATGTTCGTTTGCCGGGCAGCCGCGACGATCCGTCTGCGACGTTGTAGGACCGCGAGCGACGGTTAGAAAACACAGTCTGTGGCAAGCCTCGTGGCGTAACAGTAGGAGAGGGCAAGGAATGGCTTCAGGTGTATAAAGATCTCATGGTGGCGAAGGATGTTCTTAAGGAAAGCTCGGGCATTCGTAGAACAAGAGCTGGGGACATCTTGATAGAAATGAGGGCTGGCAGCGAGGTGAAAGTAGCTGCCAATAAGATAAACGAACTTATTGGCGACAAGGTGCGAGCGACGCCTTTACAAGACAAGGTACATGAGCAAGTACCGTGCATTCTCCTAACGGACACACCCGGCCTTTCCTGATTGCTCTTTCCGCAAGACCTCGATCTCCTTCTCTAGTACCTCCACCCGCATCTTCGCCATCCTGGCAGCTCCAGTGTCGTAGGCGGGCCCTGTTAGAGTTATTAATCTGGAGCAATGAATCTAAACAGAATTTAAAGAGCTACGTGAGGCAAGCTATAGAAAAACATGGATTTAACAGAATTAAACAGAATTCGCTATTAAAGCAACAAGTGCAAGAAATATCAGCCATGCTACAACTTATCAGCAGCGCACTAATGCAAAAATAAATCAATGGATATATTAAAGATAAGAGCATGGGACGCTAATGGGCTACAAAAGAGAATACATGAAATAAAAACATTTTGTATAATACATTATACAACAAATAGAGTTACATAAAAATATCACACTATACTGTATGCTCATCAGGAAGAGCACATGGAGGTTCAGCAATAATAATTAAGAATAACATTAAACACTACCTCCATAGCCAAATTAATCAGGGTCACGTATAAGTTACAACCGTCTCAGTACAAACAAATACAAATTCTTTCCAAATTTGAACATTGTACGCATCATTAAAATATAAAATAACACTAGAATACTGGAAGTACACTCTCAGAGTAATATTAGGAGTAACCTTAAGGTCAGCTGACGAGCTAACTCACTTATCAACAGAACTCAATAAAACACTGGATGTGCTTGACTTTGCAGTCACAAATGATACAGATCTAAACAAACTAAGAATATCAGGAAACCTAAGACTCGTCTCTGATCATACTCCAATAATAATTGAATATAACGCAAACGAGTCTTTTGCAGTAAGTCAACATCACTCTGCAATAAAACAATTATTTAGGCAATGTACTAGTAATAACAAGACACCAGATGAAGTTGAGTAAGCATTTAACAGAACTCACACAAGTAGTGGAAGCAACCACGAATTGCAAATCAACAACCAGACAAAACAAATTAATACCGAATGAAATTCTGGAAAAAATTAAATGTGAGAAGGAAGCAAAAGCGATTTGGCAGAAACACGAAATATCAGCAAATAAAAAGGTCCTGAGCGAAATAACAAAAACGTCAAAAAGGCTATAAAGGATACAATGATATGGAATTCTCGAAATATCTAGACTCACTTTCACCCCACGAGGACACCAATTACTCACTGTGGGAAACTACGAAACGGGCTTTCGAGAAGAACTCAAATAACGAGAAAAGCCCAATAAAACTGATTCCAGCAATTAAAAACCCGAATGCGATATGGGCAAGGGAGACCGAAGCATGTAGACCATTTGTACAAAACATTATTTTCATGCGAAAACAACAAACATATCGAATGAAAGCAGCCAAACAAACACGGATAATGCTGTTGCAGCTGATGGTAGCTATTCTGTATCATACCAACCACAAATTTTTTTAATTTTTGTAGATATTGTTAGACCTTTTTAATTTTCACTTTTTTAAACTCTTTTATTTTTGATTCGTTTTATTTCTTTTTTAATGTCCATGCGAATATAGCAATTATTGTTGAGCGAGTTGTATTGTGTGTATTGTGTGCAGTGCATGTTATTGCGTGTGTAATGCACTTACTGCGTATTGTGTATATTGTGGTCGTAGTGTACATCATCATCTTTTCGTAGTCTATTGTACAATGTCATACTTTTGACACACTTGCCGATATGCACTTGCGTTACGTGAAAAATCTCCGAATAGAATAGAATACAAAGAACAAGTATATTACGTAGAATCAACCAAAATTTATTAGATGCAAGTACATTAAAATCTGTGAAGTCCGACTATTCAACAAGATGATTCAGACTTTGGGTATAGAACATCGCAGCGTGTTTAGCTAAAACATGGATTATGCTGCAGAAGAAGATACCAACAACCATATGGATAGCATTGAAGAAATAAAAGCTACACCCGTACAGTTTTCGAAAAGTTCAAGAATTGAGTGCGGAAGATTTCCCGAGAAGAGAGAATTTTACAGATGGATGTCTCGCAAAATTTAGTGTAACTGTAATTTTCCTGCGAGAATATTATTTACGGACAAGGGCTCATTCAGTAAATATGGAACGGTGGATATGCAGAATGAACATTTCTCGGCAAGTGAAAATCCAGACGTGTTAAGAATCAAATCCGCAAACGTAATTTCTAGCAAATACTCGAATAGGAATTTTAAATGATAGAATCGTTGGCCCAGTTATTTTATTTTCCAAACTTTTGGAAAAATTTATAACAAAGGAACATAATTTCCCGAGACAGTAACGCAGATGACAGCTATGGAAAGCTGTCTTCTTTTGTCGCTAACTGATTATACCAACCTGTCTTCTGCCTTTAAAACCGATAATTTGAAATCACTTTTCTTGTACTATCGTGATACCTGTCACGTCAACGTTAAAAATCTTATATGGTCGAAATTTATGCTTGTCTACAAGGTCATGAAACGGATGAAAAAATTTTACCAACATTGACCTTGTTAAGTTCCATGGCTCGTGCGACTGAAGCGGATTTTGCTGCACGAAGGGATAATTCAAAATACTGTTTCATAAAATTAGTTAACCAAACTTCTGCTAAGGAAAGCATCGAGGAAAACTGGAAACTCATGTTTTGTTTCTAATATAACAGCGAAACAGTTTGACGCTGCGAAAACAAACCTGCCCTCAGGTGACCATTAACAATATAACAATTCCTAACAAGGATTCAGTCAGATACCTGGGCATGACTCTCGACAGGAGACTAACATGGAAACAACACAACATAGACCAATCGAAGCAACTCAAGGCTAAACTCAAAAAATTCTACTGGTTCGTTGGTCGACGTTCTAATCTAAGCACGCAGAACAAAATTACACTCTATCGGATTATACGGAATCCAACTATGGGGAACAGCAAGTAATTTCAACATTGAAATAGTTTAACGCTTCCAGTCGAAAACTCTAAGGTCCCTAATAGATGCATCCTGGTATGTTACCAACGAAGCAATACATCACCACCTCAAGATACCCACAGTCAGAGAAGAAATAACAAAATGTGGTAATAGATATATCATAATAGTCAACAACCACTGCACCACGCCAGAGAAACTTACTCAAAATTCTCAATGCGAGAATTGATTGTAAAGTACTTGTAAATAAAAAGAAATTACCAAATAAGAAGGGACGTAAAGGTAGGAGACAGGTTGAAAGGCCCGTTGAGGTTAACGTCTCTACACAAACTTCCCCTCCAATAGTCTAGATTGGAAAAAGAAACGGGGACGTGAGAAACAAGTTTGAACAGCGTAACAAAAGGAAAACTGTGTCGCCGCTTGAGGACACGAAGGCCGATGGGATAAAAAGGGCGAAGAGAGGCGATCCTTCGTATGTGGAAGAGGGGCGAAGTTGACCCCAGGGATAGAGAAACCTACGACTCTGGAGGCGAATGGATTGTTCAAATAGGTAGAAAATAAAAAAGACGGGTGAGAGAGAGGAGGAACAACGAGGAAAGGAGGCCACCGGTTAACGAAGGCTGGAGGGAAAGGTTGCCTAGAATTCGAAATAGGCCCTCTTGGTGAAAGTCCGGGAGGGTAAGGAATGTCTCCAGACCTATAAGGAGCCTATGGTAACGAAGGAGGTGCTGTGCGAGAGCACAGGCATTAAACGGACGAGGATATCCTCGTGAAACTGGAAGCGGGGGCATCAAAGGGGGTGACGTTGCCCTCAAGATAAAGAAAGTAACAGCGGACAGAGTTTTGTTTCCCCCCTCCAGTTGTGTTCTCCTGAACCCTGAGTCCGAGCTCTCATCTCCTTTTTGATACCTTCCACGTGTTTAGCTGATGAATGCATTGAAACCGGAAGGACGAACGAGCGAGGCGCGTGGGACATCGCCTCGTAAGAATAACTAGGAACAACTCGTAACGTATTGTGATCCAGACCTTGTAATATCGTGCGTGAGATTGAGATTTTCATCTACGATAAGACTTTAATACGGAAAGAAGCGTCTGCTGATACGACAGGAATATTAAGCCGTAACAAATAAACTCTTATACATTTTTTCTTTTCTTGTTTAACCATAAAGCAGTAACATTGTACGTACATCACATAATAAATCATTGAGACCTGCTTTTCCAAAATTGTAACATTGAATATAATTTATATTATATTCGATAACGAGATATTCTCACAAAACCGTCGGATGCCGGCATATTTATAATACTTCCGTTCTAAATTTACAAAGAATAATTTCATTGAAATTAACAGCTACTTGGCAAATTCCAAACGATCCATCGATACATCGTGAATAGAGAATTATCTGTGAAACATCTTTGACCCAGACGTAACACGACGAACAAGTATTACATACATTGTTCCTGAAAACGATAACTGTAAACCTACCTGTGACAACTGTAAACCTGTAAACCTAATGGTGATTTTGTCTGCTTACGAGTAGTCCATTTTCATTCTGGTACGTTCAGAGTCTAAAAAATTCCCAATTTCTATTCTATCAGATTTCGTTTGTTAATGGAGGAATTTTACAGTTTTTATTATATTTTTTACGATTAATTTTATAACTATAATTTTATCTGACATATTAATTCTTATTGCGTTAAACGAATAAACGTTATGAAATTAATTATACGGAGAAAATTTTATAGTAATATTACGTCGAATGAAACAGGTCCATTCGCGATTTTAAAACTTTATACCTATTAAAATCCATCATTCCCTGCACTCTCTGCATTTTGTTCGCCAAATAAACCAAATTATTCGTAAAATATAAAGTTTCACGTTATTTCGTAATCGACATTCAAACTTCTTGAAACTCAACCCTCTAAAACAGTTTTTTTTTCATAAAACGAGCAAATATTGCCTCGGTTCATCGATTTAATTTTCAGTTGCACCTCCGTATTTTCCTTTCTGTCGAAAACGAGTGTATTACCAGCCGCGCGTCTACATTTCGACGACCAAGTTTTTCGAACGTACTGCAGAAGTCAAAGAAAAATGTCAAAGAAAAAGGAAAAGTAATACCGAGAAGTTTCTCACGTTCCTCTGGCTTTCGAGATCAAAAATGTTAATCGTGCGACCTGTATTCGATTTTATTTTATTTTTATTTATTTAGGTTGGGGTTAGGATGGCACCATCACCGTGTCCCTCAACTATGTCGATCTTTCAAGTGCCGTTTTGTCGTTGCCGATGTGCAAACGCCCATCATCGGTTTCGTCTTCCTGAGTCATTATGAGTTGCTCGTAGACCCACGAAACAAACGGTTCCTTAATACGATTACATGACTGTCGACAAAGGGATTCGCCGCCACCACCGACATAGCGTCAATCAAGACCATCGACGGAGAATCATCGTATCCCAATCTACTGACGGAATTCCCTGATTTGACGAAACCGCCCGTTTTCCGGAGAAGTTTTCTACGACACGGTGTGCAACACCATATCAGGGCGACGCGGGGACCCCCCCCCCCCCCCGTCACGCCAAACTACACCGCCTCGTCCCCGATCGACTCAATCTGGCCGGCTCAATTCGCCGCGAAGGCGAAATTCGAAGTCATGATAGAGCAAGGCGCGATGCAGCCATCGAGAGGCCCATGGGCATCACCCTTGCACATCGTTCTAAAGAAGGACGGATGGATTCGACCTTGTGGCGACTATTGGGCCCGCACCACTCCGGATAGATACACACCGCCGTACATAGAGGACTTCGCGCAGAATCTGTATGGTAGGCGTATCTTTTCTAAAATCGATCTCGTTGACGCTTACCATCAAATTCCAATCGCGCCGGAGGACGTAGAAAAAACCGCGATCACAACATCTTTTGGCATTTTCGAAGCGACCAACATGACGTCAGAGAAACGTGTCAGAGATTCGTGGACGAAATCACGAGAGGCTTTGATTTCGTCTACGCATACATAGACGAGTTTTTAATCGCATCCGAAAACGAAGAACAACACCGCGAATACTGGCGGATTTTGTTTAAACGCCTTAACGAGTACGGGGTTGTAATATATATCGCGAAATGTGAATTCGACGTGAGCGAAATAAAATTCCTCGCCACTCCCGTAACGTCCGATGACTTCATCCTTACCATCTGGGAAGGCCGGCTGCCGGTTCACGTGCAGCATATTCTGGCCGTCGTGCAGGATAAGAGCCCCGAAACGCTGACCCGGATCGCCGGCAGCATTTACGAAATACACTCGGGACCAGGACAGGTTGTCGCGGTCAGCACAGACCGAATGACTGCGGTATCTAATCCACCTGCACAAAACGTCGGAGCTAGTGATTCTACCGCTGCTGCCATCAGCGCGTTGAGAGAGCAGACGATCCAGATGCAAGCGCAAATGAACGTGCTGCCCATGGATAATCGTCGACGACCGCGACCACGATCACGCTCTCGTACGAGATACCGCCGCCGTTCGAGATCCTGAAACACGCTGCGACAAGATGGTTTAGTTTTTACCACGCTACGTTTCGGGAACGCGCGAGAAAATGCAACTCACCGTGCAACTGGAAGCCGGGAAACGGCTGTAAACGCGGCAAACGACGACAGCTTGATGTTCCGCCGCATTTTCCTATTCGACAAAAACACGCGTATCTCGTATCTGGCAGACACAGGCGTCGACATTTGCATCTACCCGCGCAGCAGAATCCGAGGACATGCGAGATAAAGCGAGTACGAGTTGTTCGCGGCTAACGGGCACAAATCGCAACGTACGGGACCGTCGCGGTCCATCTTAACTTGTCCCTACGGCGTGCCTTTAAGTGGTATTTTATTGTGGCCGACGTCCAAACACCTATTATCGGTATGGATTTTCTAAGTCACTACGGCTCGTGGACCCACGTAATAAAAGACTTCTCGATACGACGACCTAGTTATCTTCGAAGGGATACACAGCCACGGTCAACGTTTCATCTATAAAAATCATCTGCGGTAATTCAGTGTATCATCAACTACTGGCGGAATTTCCCGGCCTCACTCGTCCGCCGAATTACGGGAACATCGAAACCACGCTAGGCCCGCCAGTTTACAAAATACCCCGCCGCCTCGCACCGGATCGGCTCAAGCAGGTGAAAGTTGAATTTGAACTCATGATTGAGCAAGGCGTGGTGCGACCATCGAAAAGCCCGTGGGCGTCACCTCTGCACGTCGTACCGAAAAGGTACGGAAACCTGCGGCCATGTGGCGACTATCGTGCGTTAAACGCTCGCATGATACCTGATAGGTGGTACACGCCACCACACATAGAGTACTTCGCCCCCCATCTACACGGTAAGCGCATAATTTCAAAAATTGATCTCGTTCGCGCTTACCACCAAATTCCAATTGTGCCGGAAGACGTGGAATAAACGGTAATTACAACACCGTTCGGAAATTTCGAAGCGACCAATATGATGTTTGAAACGCCGTGCAAACGTGCCAGCGATTCGTCGACGAAATCATCCGCGGTCTCGATTTCGTCTACGCGTACATAGACGACTTCCTTATCGCTTCAGAAGACGAAAACTAACCTCGCGAACATCTGTAAACAGTATTCAACCGCCTCAATGATTACGGTGTAGTCATTAATCCCTCGAAATGCGGATACAACGTGAACGCCGAAGGAATCAAGCCGCCGACTGAACGTGTCGAAGCGATAATCAGAATCCCGAAGCCCACGGATGTTAAACAATTACGCAGGTACTTCGGTATGGTTAACTTCTACCGACGTTTCATATCGGGGGCCGCAAAAATTTTACAACCGTTTCACGACCTGTTAAGAGGCGCGGAAAAGGGCAACACGCCCATCGAGTGATCCAAACAGGCGGAGGACAGTTTCGAAGAATCAAAACGTGCCCTCGCGGACACCACGATGCTGGCGCATCCGATACTAGGTGCGCCCATCAGCCTTACGGTAGACACGCCCGATTATGCATTAGGAGCCGTTTTACAACAGTACGTGAACAACAAATGGCAGCCGCTAGGGTTTGCCACGAAATCTCTAAAACCCGCGCAACAAAAACATGGCGCCTACGATCGCGAACTGCTCGCGATGTAAACCACCGTAAAACGCTTCCGACACGCCGTTGAGGGTAGAAACTTTATAATCTATACCGACCACAAACCCCTCATTTACGTATTTCGACAAAAACTTAAAAAATGTTCGCCGCGACAATTTCGCTATCTAGATTATATAGCACACTTTACAGCGGATATCCGGTACGTTAAAGGCGTAGAAAACGATGTAGCCGATACGCCATCTCGCATCGGGACAAGTATTGTCAGTCTTAGTTAACGGGTGCTTTCCTCGGCGTCAACTTACCCGGCACCCGGGTACCCCTAGGACCATAGGGGCTGGGATACGCCCAACCATCGCGCAAGGCACCCAGTGCTACCTTGATTAGCTAAGCCTGCAGGGGCTGTCGCTCGTTACAGGTCGAACGGGGCGATTGCAAGCCCTACTGTCTCACCAGGACGGTTCCAGAGCAGGCGGGACGCTGCTCACCCACTGAAGACCATTCGGGGCGAGCCATTACCCCTTCAATCGGCCCTCTTGCCAGCATCTTGGTCATCAATCACTGCCACCACGAGTCCAAACCCATAATTGGCCGAGCAGAGGGGTCGCTACTCCCTCCGGGCTTACACTCGACCCCCGTGGTACCATCCTAAGTCATTGGTGGGACTATCATGTGGATGTACCGCCACGTCACTGCCGGCCGGCGAGCTGCTAACCGTACTCGACAGATCCAGATGGGACTTACGTAAGCGGGGGCCTCAAGGTACAAGGTACCCGGGAACTTATCCCGACGGTCCCATCCTTGGCATCGGGATCGTGGGTGCGCTACTACCCAAGGCCACATACAGAGAGCATAAACGAGCCTCTCGCTTACACTCCCGGCGACCTTCCCTGCGGTGTACATAGAGGACTCACGTAAGCGGGCCGCTGATCCCGATGGTCCTCCCTGACTGCGGGAACGTGGGTTTACCAGCCCCCATAGACTTACATAAGCAAGTCCTCTCTGCGGAGCTCGCATCGGGACAACTGAAAACTCGGTAGATCACCGAACGTTAGCATCAGCTCAAGAAAATCCTCAACTCTGACTCTCGCACACTGCGACTAGAGAAGATTCGTTTTCCCGAAAAGAATGTGGAAATATTTTGCGGCATTTCGACCAGAACCTTGCGGCCGTTCGTACCGAAACCGTTACGACGCAACGTATTTCAGTCGTTAGCCGGACTTTTCCATCCGGGGATACGAGCCACGCAAGAACTGGCCACAACGCGCTTTGTCTGGCCGTCCGTAAACAAAGATTGCCGTACGTGGACGCAACAATGCATAAAGTGCCAACGCAGTAAAATCACCAGGTACGTATTTTCAGCACACGTAGACATTATCGTAATGCAGTATTCGGAGGGCTATCAATATTGTATAACGTGTATCGATCGTTTTTCGCATTGGCCCGAAGCCATTCCCATCGCTGACATGGAAGCGCCAACCGTTGCCTCGGCCCTCCTTTCAACTTGGATTTCTCGTTTCGGCGTTCTCTTAAAAATAACAACTGACCAAGGACGCCAATTCGAATCGCGTCTGTTTGAAGAGTTATACCGGTTGCTCGGCGTAACCTACCTACGCACGTCGGCCTATCATCCCGCGTCTAATGGGATGGTACAACGCTTATATAGACAGCTTAAAGCGGCGATCAAGTGCCACGACACGAGCAACTGGGTCGAAATTCTGCCGATCGTACAATTCGCCGATTATAACCGCGATACAGGAGCGCCTTAACGCAACGGCGGCCGAAATGATCTACGGTACCGGTATACGATTGCCGGCGAAGTTCTTTTTACTAATCAGCGGGCCAACTTCGAATTCGCGAACCTGCTAAGAGAGCGGATGGAGAAAGTCAGGCCATACCCGGTTACGCGTCATGGCGAACAGAAAATTTTCGTTTTTAAAGATCTAAAATCATCGCCGTATGTTTTCTTGCGCCATGACGCGATAGGAGGCCCTTTACAGCCGCAGTACGACGGGCCGTTTAAAGTGTTAGGGAAGTGATACATTTACATTGTACATAAGAGTGTGTGTGTAAGGGTCAGAGGGCGTCCAGGTCTTAGTTGAGACAAAAGACGTTAGAAGATTCTGGATAGTCGGTTGGCGACAAGCGTGCGTGCAAGACGTTCTTCAGAGTGTAATATAGATGTATAGCTGTTGTGTGTGAAATATAGTCAATTATTTGTATTTCCAAATCCTCGAATTTCCTTAACATAAAGTTGTAAAAAGGGATGAAAAAGATTATATTATAAAAGTAAATAATCGCGACGTAACGGTTTCCATAGACCGATTAAAACCCGCGTGTATAGTACCGGACGACTTAGAGAAAAAAAACGGCCGAAACTCGTAACATACGTATTCCGGTAGGACAAACGAACGCCCGCGACGAAAGCGGTGCAAATAATAATAATCGAACGACGGAAGAAAACACCAGGAATAGGTCCGTTAGGCGGTCTGGGCGAAGAGTCCGTTTTCCCGATTGGTTTCAGGCAGGTTTCGGTTGAGAGTCGTAAATTGTCGGACACAGGATGTATCGTATGTATCGAAAGTATGTATTTAACTTTTAAAATAGCGACTACCAAGAAAAAACAGTGTAAATAATTTTTTGAACATAACCTAATAGAAACGTTATCACTGGAAGGGGGTGATGTAACGGCACATGAGTCAGAGGACGATGCGAATCGGGAGCGACTCATGTTGTTGTTTTGACTCGGAACATTGACACAGCCTTGACGCATGAAATGTAACGATAAATAAACTCCGGGCAAAACAATGTCACCGCTATGTGCAACCGTAGAACAAAGGCGAATTTGAATTTTTCGACTCTCCCCAACCAGTATAAATAAACGGACGCGATCGCGAGCGAATCAGTTATTAACAGTTATTAACGGAGTTATACGAGTTATCGAGTTATCTACGAACGATCATACACTATCATTGCGAATACGTTTGTATGAGCGTCTCTCGACAGTATTTATATGTCGGAGATTAAAGGACACCGGAGCCTTCCTCCTGGAGCCTCGGAAAAAACCCATAAACTTGTAATTAAAGCTTACAGTTATAACTAAACGATTTGTCGTCACTGGACCCAATCCTACCTGCTTGCGACTTACGATAATAAACTTGGGCTCAAGGCGACCATCAGCCGCCGAACGTAGCCGCGCTCAACGGGACGGGCGTTCCGTCCAACAAAGGCGCGAAGTTACAGTATGACCCTCATTAAAAGAAACACCCATAGAGGTATTTGATAGTAAAACATTCCAACGGTCCCTTCGGACAATGAATACCAGACGTGGAGGCACGTACACAGTACAAGTTCAGCCATCCCGGAGACCCGCTATAAAACCGGGGTTTTTTTCGGCAATTAAGATTTTTGCAAACGGACAGGCAGCTTTTGTCCCAAATCGACCAATCGACAGCGACGCCGATCGGAGAAGCTGGCATACCTAGACACACTACCAGAGGTTGTTTCGGTGGTGACGTTGGGACGAACATTCATTCCTCCGGGAGATCTCATCGACGAAGGGACCAACACCGCTTGATCCGCGAGTAGTACACGTTCGAGTCAGTGTCAGTCTATCTCTCCTCCCGTTGACCGCGGATTCGTTACCGGACCTAAGACCCGCGGCGTTCACACTACGAGATATACACCGCTGCTATTGATTGCCGCGTCGGGAGTGTTCATTCGCGCGTGAGAAAACCGTATCCGCGTGCGCCTCCGCGACGATGGTCAACTCCAAGGAAGATCCACCGAACGCTCACAGCCCTGCTTGTGACCATTCTACGTCATATATTTATTAACTTATTTAATTATTTCAAATATATTTGACGGGTTGCAACAGGAATCTCTTGTTCCCACTTCATTAATCCACTATACTATCCACCACAAAAACAACTAACTATTCGGAATAAAATATTCTTTATATATGTCGGAGATGAGAGAACACCAGGGCCGCCCCTCCGAAATTTCGGGAAAATCCATAAAAATTGTAATTAAACTATTTGCCGTTATTCTACCCAATTGTATTTATTTGAGATTTGTGACAATGAGCTTGAGCTCAAAGCGACAGTCAGTTGCCGAACGTAGCCGCGATCAACGGGACGAAAGCTCCGTCTAACAAAAGCACGGAGTAATAACATAGCCCGTATTAAAAGAAATACCCGTAGAGGTACTCGACAGTAAAAAAAAAAAAAGGTTCCAACGGTTTCCTCGGGCAAAATGATTACCAGATGTCGATGCATCTGCGCAGCATAAGTTCAGCTAGCCTGAGGACCCGCTTTAAACCTTAGGATTTTGTTAACTAAGGTTCTTCGAACGGACAAGCAGTCTTTGTTCCAAATTGACCAATTAACAGCAGCGTCAATTTCCCTCAGTTTTCAAATGAAGACGTCTCTCCACTAATCCGAGAATGTCGTTCTCTTAGACACACCCATCATAGTTTTCATTGACAGCGCCACCGTGACGGAAAGTCACTTTCTCACCGGTACGCGCTCTTGTACGAGTTAACTAACGTCTTGCTGGGTAACCATTACATCTTAGACTTGGACGAAGAAACAAGCCTACTAACCCGTTGACCGTGGATGCGTTATCGAGTCTTAGACCAGAGTCACAAGTCCACATTTGTACCAATAAACATTAGCTACACCCGAGATGGTAAAGTAAGTAAAGGTTCATTGAACGCCCCAAATTTCCAACCTGACTCCGACATATACAATGTCTCAAGAGCGAAAAGAATCTCCATCTGAATTCCATTTCTATGGTTCTATTCATAGAAATATAAATTTACAGTTTACTTCCAATAATTCTTCTTGTTTTCCTCGAAAAGTTCAACTTCCACTTACATCTCCATAGACATCGGCAGTTGCTCCGATTTCGCTTTTCACAGATTCGCTATCTCAATTCACACTTTCGTCTTTACTTGCCTTATCGACGACTGACCGTTTTCTCGCGCAAATATTGGATCGAGAACGGTTAGTCGCGGCGTGGCAAGCGAAACGCATCGCACCTCCTCGATATTCGAAGAAATTGCTCGAGAATGGTTACGAAACAATCTATCGATAGGGAACAAATGAAATTTCGTTGGTTGTGGTCGATTTGTAAATCTAGACGGAAACTTTGAACGTCGTGGTCGGCGGTCGAGGTCAACGATAAGCGGCAGTCGTTCTCCGATTGATAAGAAAGCTCAGGGACAATTTGCTATGGCTGGTGATAGCGCTCCGTGACGGGAATAAATTGTAATTGAGGCTGGATGTACGACAGACAGACGGAGAAACGATGTTAATGGGCATAGGGATTGACAGGTTTGTCAATTTGCCTATCGCGACCGCGACCGCGACCGCGTTACGTGACGTAAAATATTTCAGTTTCTAGAATCGGGTAGTAACACCAAAAATGGTGTTTATGACAGTCCTTTTGTTCACGAAATGTCAAAAGATTTGTGTTACGCCACGAGGCTTACCACAGGCTGTATTTTCTAACCGTCGCTCGCGGTCCTACAACGTCGCAGGCAGATCGTCTTATCTGCCCGCCGGATCATATACAATGTATCGACGAGAGCATAGTTGTCGCCAAGTAGCGAGCTCTAGAAACGTCGATTTTTGACCGTTACGTTTTTCACACAAGAAGAGGCATACGTGATCATAGGCGCGAGCGGTGGCGTGACCCGAGCATAGTGGGGGTCGTCTTCCAAATGAGACAAAGGAATAATCGAAGGGCGTTCAGTTCCTTCTGACGAGTCAAACGTGACACTTCGACAAATCTGACGAGCAAACGAATTTATCTAGAGATATCGCAAAGTCGAGTCAAATTTCTGTAACATCTTCGTCATATTATTATAAAATATATTGTTCTATGTTAACCTGTTAATACAGTGTCACATTCATTAAACCACCTCTGTTATCCTAACCGAAACAGGGGAACGACTATTTCGCGGCGTCGATCAACATAATCGTAGCGAGAATTTACGCCTCTCGCTGACGCGATCTCCTAGCGACCGCGTCTCTCCGCGAACGGTCGTAACAATTTGCGAATTCATTAAAATGATCACTCTCATTTTCATAAGTTATAATGAAATTTATTCGGATTAAAGTAAAGTATATTAGGATTATTCGGTGACTATACCAAATCAGATTAATATAGATTAATGATACAAACTGTAATACTTTTCCTACTACTTCTTCTATATTATTGATTACATTATAATAATAACTAGGGATTTTTAAAATAAGAAGTATTAAAATAGAAGTATTAGAACAGAAGTATATCGGAGATTTTTAAAAATTTGTTATGTAAAATCATTCTTTTAAGATGATTACAAATTTTTTGTCAACGAATCTGAACGAATATAGAAAATAAAGTGTGAAATGTTGTGTGTTTATTGAAAGGAATAAGAAAAAAGCTTGTTTAAAGAGAGACAGAGAGGAAGAGTCGTGTGAAATTCTAAAGACGTCATACAACATAAAAATGCTATCAATATTTTTATCAGCCCGAGATACAAGCAGGATGACCAGCGTGTATGGCTAACGCCATACGCGTTTTTTTTTTTTTTTTTTTGTTTAATTCTTTTCATTCACAATCTGTCTAATTTGGACATTTGGTAGGACATTTTTTAACTGCTTGATTATCATGTGGGTGGCTACCCCCAGCGGGATACCATCTTCGTGTTTGTTAGGTTGTGTCCTTTGTGAGGTTTGCTGGGTGTTTCCTTTTCAGTCTTCTATCCATGTTTGGGGTGTTGACCGTTTCCACAGCTAGCCGGTTTGGGTATATTCCTATTCTTTCTTTGTATTTTCCTGCGTATCTGTTAATTTCCTCTTTGACCATTGGTTACTTCTCTATTATTGGTTTTATGCGGTCGTATATTATTTTCTCTAGTATTTTGGAAAACACAGGAAGTAGTGATATTGATCTGTAAGATGCAGTTTGGTGTGGTTCTTTGCCTGGTTTACGTAACATTATAATCTGGCTAGTTTCCATAGTTTACGAAAGTATTGGATTCGTAGTATTGCATTGAATATTATTGTCATTAGTGTTATCGCTTTTGGCGGAAGGTTTTTCAAGATTTTACCACTGATTAGGTCGATTCCTGGTGCTTTATTATGTTTTGTTTTCTCGATTATGTTTCTAATTTCTTGTGCTATTGTTTTAGGTATGATGTAGTGTTTGTCAGTTGAGGTACTAGTGGTTTGCGCATCCTCGTCCGTATGGCATTTGGGGCTGCTATTGTTGATATTATGTGGTGTAAATGTGTTGGAAAGGTGGTTGGAAAATTCTTCAGCTTGCTCTTCGTTGCTTCTTGCCCATGTATTGTCTGCCGTCCTGATTGCTGGGACTAGTTTGGTTGGCTTCTTTATTTTCTTCGTGGCTTTCCATAGGGAGCAGTTGAAGTTCTCGTGTGCAGAGAGTGTCTCTATGAATTTTGTGAATTCGTTATTGTTGTGCTCTTTTATTTTGTTTTTTATTTCCTTTGCAAGTTTGTTTAGGTGTTTTTTGTTTTCTAGTGTTCTATGTTTTTGCAATTTTGCTTTCGCTTTTCTTTTTTCTCTAATGTTTTCAAGTATGTCTGGCGGAATTATTTTTATTTGTCTGGTGGTTGGATCAGGTATAGTGGTTGCCCATGCTGCTTCTTGGATAGTTTCTGTCAATGTTGTTACTGCCTGTTCGATGTGTTCGGGTGTTTTCAATTGGATGTTGCAGTTGGTTTTACTCTCGATTATTTCTTTAAAAGTTTGCCATTTGGAGGTTTTGTTGCATAGTGTCTCTGGATTGCTATAAAGTATTGGCTTGTTTCTGTATGCAATTATTATGGGTGTATGATCGGAGCTAAACTCGAGGCTGGGTGTTATTTTTAGTTTATTTGCGTTTAGTCCCTTTGTAACTGCAAACTCGAGTAGGTCAGATATTTTGCTGAGGTCTGTCGGCCAGTCTGTTTGTCTTCCTGTGGGTAATATATTGAGATTCTTGTTTCTAGTGTATTTTTTCAGGGTTCTACCTCGAGATGTAGTAGTTCTTGATCCCCATAGCGTGTGCTTTACATTGTAGTCTCCCGCTGCGATATACTTGTCATCTAAGTGTTGGAAGTACTCTTCCCACATTTGTGATGTAATTTTGTGTCGTGATGGTACATATATTGCTGGCAAATGGGAGTGGTTGCTGCTAGTTTGTACTGTACCGGTGGTTGCTTGGGTATATTCCTTTCTAAATTGGATGTGTAAGTGATGTTTGATATCGTTTCTTATTATTACCTGAGGGGTGTTCGGTATCATATATGGTGTAGTAAAGTATTTTCATGTAGCTTTTTGGAGTGAAGTGTGTTTCTGAAACAAGTAATATGTCTATATTGTTGTTATATAGGAATGTTTTAATTTCTGGGGCCCATTGTTGTAGGCCGTTTGAGTTCCAGGCTGCTATTTTCAGCGTGCCCGTTTTTATTTTTTGCTTAGCATGTTTGTAAGAAGTTGTAACATGACTGTTATTTGTTGCGTTTGCTGTCTGAGAACTGCGTTTTGTTCGCTTATCATTTTTGTTAGCATTTCGATGTTTTTGATGGATTGTTTGAGCAGTTCCTTGATTTGTGTAGTGTCGTTGCTGTTATTATTCTGATTTTGGTTGTCTAAGGGTGGCGATTGGTTGACTACTTGCGCGTAGCTTCGGCTACCAACGGTGTTGATGTTACTGTGGTTATTGTTCATTACGTGCTGTAGATTTGGTGTTGTTTCAGTTTCTGTGCTATCCTGTTGCGCGTGAATGTTATTGTGTGTTCTGTTTCGAAGCGGCGGAGACAGTTTACATTGCAGTTGTTTTCTAACTACACAGCCTTTGTAACTGGCTGGGTGGTTTCCATTGCAGTTGTAGCATTTTACTTCATTTATTTTTCCTATGTATGGACAGTTTATTGTTAGGTACTTTTGACACACACCGAATTTCTGTTGCAGTAAATTTTTGTGTGTCCATATTGCTGGCACCGTATGCATTGCGGTATGTTTTTTTTATGTCTAGGTGGCTCCACTGTTACTATTGTGCTTAGAACTTTTTTAATTTCAAACATTTCTTTGTTATTATTTTTAGGTTCGAGTTCTATTAGAAATAGCGGTAATGGTTGTTTAGTATCATATCTCGTTATGTTGTTTATTGCTCTTACCTGGTGTCCGATTTTGGCTAGTTCCTCGCATATGTTGTTTGTATTTGTTTTTGGGTGTAATCCTCTGATTACTGCTTTGTAACTTTTATCAGTTTTGAGCTGGTAAATGTGATATACGGCGTTTTTTCTTTTCGTGCTTTTGTCACTTTTCTAAAAGTTTCTGGGGTGTTAGTTTGTACTTTTACCTGGTCTAGTTTTAATTCTTTTATACTGTAATTTTCTTTTCCTGCCGTGTTGTTCAGTAGTTCAATGAGGGGGTCTACTATTTGGGCTTCTATGTAAGTTGATGGTGGTTTGGCGATGTGGGTTATTGGTTTTTCGGCTGAGTGTGTTTTTTTCTCTTCTGGCAGTGCGCTGAAGGAGTTTCGGAGAGTGATTTCTTGTAGCCGTTGTTGCTTTTCTGCTTCTATAGCTTTCCTAATGTTTGTGTTTGGTGTTATTTTACGTTTTTTGTTGTAAATTGCGACCTTCCATCTTTCATCCTGGTGGGTTACTTCGTTGTTGATTTTATTCTCGTCATTATTTTGTAATGTTTCCATTTCTATTTCATTCATAGCTGAGCACTCCTGTTCTTCGTTTAGTGACTGACTTGGATTTGTTATATTTGTAACTTTGTTTATGAAATATGTTTTGCCTTTGCTTGTTATTTTTATTGGCGGTATTTGTTGTTGCATTTTGGATTTTCCACCATTTGGCGTTGGGTGTTGTCGTTCTTCTCTTACTTTTCCTCACTTGCCGCACTTTCACTGAAGCACTGTTTCACACGCCCGTTTAGCTCGGCTGCTCGGGCAGAACTGTGTGTACAAATTGCAGAGGAATTATTAGGTTGTCCGAAAAGTTTCTTTAGTTTTTTAAGGTGATAATATATGAACAACAACTTCTGTTTTATATTATTTTATTGAATTGGGTATGATCCATTTTGTTATATTTCTATTATTATGTTCATGCATAATTCAATAAACTAATATAAAACAAAAAAACATTTGATTGATTCCTTCAAGAATGATATGATAATTTCTTTAATAATGATGCGACAATTTGCTTAAAAATTCTTTAAAATTCAAGATGAAAGTCTTACTTGTTGACGATTACACCGCGATATTGCGTCTGCAAGAACGCCCATCAATATAACGATAAAATGAAATTCTTATACTTCATTATTGTCCTTACTCTCTTGATTTCCCTCTCTCCAGATAACTGCTTCTCTTACGAAAATTAAAGTTGGAATTAAACCTTTTGTTGGATGGACATCAGATATTTAACTGATTGTTACAACGAAATGAAACGTAATTAAGTTAGAAGAATTTTCGACGATTTCTAAGCTATCATGTGAATATCACAAGCAAGTCCATCGGAAATTATTTAAAAAGCAATAAATAAAAAAAGATCTAGTGCGTCGTCTTTTGTGCGTCCATGTACTTTACTTTTTCCTGGTCTCGTTATTCTTTTGCTGCACTTGTGTATATTGGAATTTTGGGAAAATACCTTAATACTTTAATTTAGATTTTACCATAGCCGCAATTAAGCAATTGTCGTTATTGAATCCGATTGTAATTGTTCGAGAGTCGTGATAATGAGCTTGGGCTCGAGGCGACAGTCAATAGCCGAACGTAGCCGCGGTCACGGGATGAACGCTTTGTCTAACAAAGGCATGGAATAATTCTATAGCTCTCTTTAAAAAGGAAATAGTTGTAACACTCGACAGTAAACATTCCAACGGTCTCTGTCCCGTAGCTCGCCACACGCAGACCCTATTCTTCGAGTAAGATGATTGCCAGATGTCGATGCGTCTCCGCAGTACATGTTCAGCTAGCTCGAGGGCCCGTTATAAATCTTAAGGTTTAGTTAACTAAAGTCCTTCAAACAGACAAACAGTCTTTGTCCCAACTACGGGAAGATAGGGGAGACATATTTTTCAACGAGCGCGGTCTCCCACTAGCAACTTTCCCTCGAGGGCGGCTAGCATCTTTTTCTAACCGCCGATATGGAGATTGACCAATTAGCAGCAACGTCAATTTCCCTTACTTTCTGAACGAAGGCTTTTCTCGACGAATCCGATGATCTCGTATCCTTAGACACACCCCATCATAATTTTTCCTCCGTGGCATCGTTGGGACGGAAAGGCATTCTCGTTCGCGATCTCACTGATGAAAGGAGTAACCCTTTACGACCAGTGAATATCACGCATCCGACTTAGATTTTGTGAGTACGTTCATCTATCATCCCGTCGACCGCGGATTCGTTATTGAACCTAGGATCATTGTCATTAGTTTCTCGAGTATCTAACTACCACGGTTACTTGTCCGGTTCTATAATAATCGTATTTGCACTAGTCAATGTCTTCTCTATTGCATAACGACAACGTGTAACCCAAACGAAGATTCGTTTCACGCCCCTAACCCTAATTCTAATGTCCGCTCCGACATATATAATAATTTTAATTAAATTAAAATTATTAATATTAATAAATATAAATATAATAATAATAAAAAAGAAATTTTAAATATAAAATTTATTTCTAATAAATCACAAATATATCTTATAATTTTTCCTATAAATTTTTCTAATAAACCTTTTTCAAAATAAAATTCATAATAAATTATTTTATTTATTAATTGATTAATTATAAACTTATAAAAAAATTCTATTATAAAATATCTTTTAATAAATATTTTTCTTTTTTTAAAAAAATTAACATTCAATATTAATACTGATAATATTAATCCTAATAAAATCATTTTAAATACAAAATATTTATAAATATAAATTAAATATTTAAATGATAAAAAAAATTAAAAATAAATTTTCTTAAAATTAATATTATTATTAAAATTATTGATATAACTCTAATTATAATACAATCTTCTCTTAAATATATTAAATTTATTATATAATTATTTCTTATTATTATAAATATTGGACGAAAAGAATATGATACAGTAAAAATAGTTCCAAAAATTAAATTTACTATACTAAAAGTTCTTTTAATTCTTAAAAAATAATATTCAACAATTAAATCTTTAGAATAAAATCCCACTAAAAATGGAAAACCACATAATATTATTAATGAAAATATTATTAATAATCCTTTTATAGGATATAAAAAAAAATATACCAGAATAAAAACGAAAATTTTGAATACCATTTATATAATGAATCAATCTTCCAACACATATAAATATTATAGATTTAAAAAACGCATGAATAAATAAATGTAAAAATGTCAAATCTGTTATTCCTAAAGAATAAATTCTCATTATAAAACCTAATTGTCTTAATGTTGATAAAGCACTAATTTTTTTAAAATCTATTTCAAAATTAGCTATAATTTCTGAAATTAATATTGTTACTCTTGAAATTATCAAAATAAATCTTTTATATTTTAAATCAATTATTATTTCATAATTAATTTCATACCTATATCATTTATTAATTTACCTACACCAATTAATATTAATTACTTATGAAATTTTGGATCAATACTTGGAATATTTTTAATAATTCAAATTATCTCAGGATTATTTTTATCAATACATTACTGTCCAAATATCAATATTGCATTTAATAGAATTTCAAATATTATAAAAGATATAAACTCAGGATGATTAATTCGATTAATTCATATAAACGGAGCATCATTTTATTTTTTCATTATATATTTACATATTGCACGAAATATATTTTATTATTCATTTAAATTATTTCAAGTTTAATCAATTGGAGTTTCAATTTTATTTTTATCAATAGCAACAGCATTTCTTGGATATGTATTACCATGAGGTCAAATATCTTTTTGAGGAGCAATAGTTATTACTAATTTAATTTCAGCTATCCCATATATTGGACAATTTACAGTTGAATGAATCTGAGGTGGATTTTCAATTAATAATGATACATTAAACCGATTTTATTCATTTCATTTTATTTTACCATTTATTATTTTAATAATAGTATTTATACATTTAATTATCCTTCATATTACAGGATCATCAAACCCAATACACTCAAAATTAAATATTTATAAAATTAATTTTCATCCATATTTTTCAATTAAAGATTTAATTACAATCATTTTAACATTTATTTTATTTATATTAATTAACTTACAAATACATTACATCTTAGGTGATCCAGATAATTTTAAAATAGCAAATCCAATAATTACACCAATTCATATTAAACCTGAATGATATTTTTTATTTGCATATTCAATTCTACGAACAATTCCAAATAAACTAGGAGGAGTAATTATACTTTTTATATCAATTTTTATTTTATATTTAATTCCATTAATTAATTTAAATAATTTAAAAAATAATAAATTTTATTTTATAAATAAAATTTTTTATTGATGATTTATTAATATTTTTATTATACTTACTTGGTTAGGAAAACAAATATTTGAATACCCATATACTAATTTAAATATATTACTTACATCATTATATTTTATATATTTAATTTTCTCATTTTTTATAAATAATATTTGAGATACATAGAGAAAATTAATTTTAACTTATTAACTACGAAAATAGGAATGGGGAAGTATGAAAGAAAGTAGGAAACTAAGAAGTATGTTTTCATGCGGTCATAAAATTTCCTCGGGTATAAAGCCAGGTATAATTCCTTAGGAAATTTTGAAAACATTTGGGGGAGGGGGTGCAAATCCTTGGAGGCGGAGCAAAAGACACTTTTGCAATGTCCGTCTGTTGCGATTCTGTCCTGCTTCTGTCGTCCTGTTTCTTAAAAACTCTATAATTTTCACTGCTTTAATACTTTTCTTGAACTATCAATATTATATAGCAGTGTACTATATCCAATTAATAATAATAGTAGGATACATTGAATTAATAATAAATTTAAATCAAGAATCTCAATATTAATATCAGCAATTTTTTTAGGATTTTATTTTAATTTTATACAAATTTTTGAATATTATAATTCATTTTTCTGTATTAATGATAGAATTTTTGGATCTATTTTTTTTTTATCTACCGGATTTCATGGTATTCACGTTCTTATTGGAACATTATTTCTATTATATTCTTTAATCCGAATAATAAAAAATCATTTTTCAATAATTCATCGTATTAATTTTGAATTTGCTATTTGATGTTGACATTTTGTTGATCTAATTTGATTATTCATTTATATATTTTATTACATCATCATAAATTAAATTAAATTTTAAATATATAGTATAATAAAATTACATTTAATTTCCAATTAAAAAATTTAATATTAAATTAATATACTTAATTAATATAATTTATTATTTATTAATTTTTATAATTTTAATAATTATTTTTTATTAAATAAATTTTTATCAATATACAAAAAATTTAATATAGAACAAAATTTACCTTATGAATGTGGATTTAATCCAATTACAAAAATAAATATTCCATTTTCATTACCATTTTATTTAATTTCATTAACATTTCTAATTTTTGATGTAGAAATTGTTTTACTAATCCCTTTAATTTCATATATTAAAACATTAAATTTTCTATATTTATTTATTTTAATAATTTTTTTATTTTTTATGCTAATTTTTTCTTTATTAATAGAATGATCATGTAATTATTTAAATTGAATGTTTTAATTATATAAGGATTTATAAAAATAAATCAATCTTTAAGTCGAAATTAAAAGTAAATTTTACTTCTCATATAAATTAAATTTATAAATTAAATAAAATAAATTTTAAATTGAAGCCAAATTAGAGGCATTTTATTGTTAATAAAATAATTGAATTTAACATACCAATTTATTAATACATATATATGTCGGGTTTTCATTAGAATTAGGGTTAGGGGCGTGAAACGAATCTTCGTTTGGGTTACACGTTGTCGTTATGCAATAGAGAAGACATTGACTAGTGCAAATACGATTATTATAGAACCGGACAAGTAACCGTGGTAGTTAGATACTCGAGAAACTAATGACAATGATCCTAGGTTCAATAACGAATCCGCGGTCGACGGGATGATAGATGAACGTACTCACAAAATCTAAGTCGGATGCGTGATATTCACTGGTCGTAAAGGGTTACTCCTTTCATCAGTGAGATCGCGAACGAGAATGCCTTTCCGTCCCAACGATGCCACGGAGGAAAAATTATGATGGGGTGTGTCTAAGGATACGAGATCATCGGATTCGTCGAGAAAAGCCTTCGTTCAGAAAGTAAGGGAAATTGACGTTGCTGCTAATTGGTCAATCTCCATATCGGCGGTTAGAAAAAGATGCTAGCCGCCCTCGAGGGAAAGTTGCTAGTGGGAGACCGCGCTCGTTGAAAAATATGTCTCCCCTATCTTCCCGTAGTTGGGACAAAGACTGTTTGTCTGTTTGAAGGACTTTAGTTAACTAAACCTTAAGATTTATAACGGGCCCTCGAGCTAGCTGAACATGTACTGCGGAGACGCATCGACATCTGGCAATCATCTTACTCGAAGAATAGGGTCTGCGTGTGGCGAGCTACGGGACAGAGACCGTTGGAATGTTTACTGTCGAGTGTTACAACTATTTCCTTTTTAAAGAGAGCTATAGAATTATTCCATGCCTTTGTTAGACAAAGCGTTCATCCCGTGACCGCGGCTACGTTCGGCTATTGACTGTCGCCTCGAGCCCAAGCTCATTATCACGACTCTCGAACAATTACAATCGGATTGAATAACTACAATTGTTCAATTACAGCTATAGTAGACTCTAGGTTACAATGTTGCGGGATTATCCAAAATTTCAAAGGCTCCGGTGTTCTTTCATCTCCGACATATAAATAAGCGTAGCGACATAGAAGAGAGAGAGATAATTCCTTAGTTCAGAGTTCCTCAGTTCCCCAGTTCTTGTTAGTCTTGTTAATCGACGTGTTTGCATTTGTCAATTTGTAAATTATTGCAAATCTATCAAATTAAAATCTTGTAATTAATAAGAGTGAAAACGTATTGCGAACGATTCGAGTAACTTCGAGTATTTGAAATTTCAACGACAATTTCCAATTAGAATATGAATAAACATTTTTTGTGAAGAATATTTGTCTAATAATATAATAGGATTAAGCGAACATTTATTTTCACCAACTTTAATCCTCTCCCGTGCCAGTACTCCTGCGCATAGCAGATCACCCGAAACGTGGAGTTTAATTGTCAATCGCATTAAATAACAGACAACACTACAATTTAATCTGAATTCAAAAATTAACGGCAACACAACCAAAACGAACCAAACAAAAACGTAACAATATTGATTTCTGATCCGGAGTCTAATAGTAAATTTGTCTTAGTTTTTAAATCTGGGGAGACTATTCTAGCGGTGGGAGTACTTGGAGTTTCGTTCATTTTTATTGAAACAATCCGGAGAGTCCAAATCTGAGTCCGATCCTTGGTGATTTTCTTTTGTCAATTCTTCTCGTATTTTCTTCTCTATTTGATCCAGCAGGAAGGTTTTCCCACAGTATTTGGTGGTGGTTCCGTTGGTTTTACAGCCGGCTTTACATTCGCTCTGGTTTTTGTTGTAGATCGTGTAGTTGATTTTACGGGGATCGCTGCTCGTGTTTGTTTTACTGGCGTAGGTGCCGGCTTTCTTGCTACTGCCTGTACTCTCGGGCGATTCGGAATATCGTTCCTTCGTGGCTCGCCCCATTCTCCCGAAGGACGTGCCCGGTTTCCCGATTGTTCCGATGCATAGGGTACGATTATCCTAGCGTCTACTCTGGCTTTGAATGTATAACAATCTTTTATCAAATGCCCAGGTTTTTTTGCAATAATTGCATGTTAGCGCATTTTGTCTCGGAGCGTTTGGGCCATTTTGCGGCGGCGATATAGGTCTTCGATCCTGGCGGTTGTTTCCGATGTTTTTACTATTGCTCGGGGGACGAACGTTGTTACGATTGTAATTGTTCGGAGGTGTCGGACGTTGGTATTGCGTTCTGTCGTTTGCTCGTTTTAATTCTCGCGTTGCTTTAACAGCTTGGCGATACGAGTTCTTCAAAGAATGGTATCCCGCTATTTTTACTCGCAAATATACCTCGTTTGGGAGTCCCTTAACGAAGGCCTCCCTTGTGTCCCAATCTATTGTGTCTTGAACATCCTGAGATATAATACCGTAATCACATCTTTCTCCGTCCATTATTGCTAACCTAAGGTTTCTGACGCGATCTATATAGTCTAGTATGTCTTCCCCCGGTCGTTCCAATATTGTTCCTAATTCTCCCTTATATTCGTTAAGGGATTTCCCTGGGCCGAACATATCCTTTAATTTGTTCCCGAAATCGTCCAAACTGTTTAGCTGACTGTCCTCTACGGCGAGGTACCCGTACCCGCGAAGCTTATTCATTAATAATTTTACCAATTGAGGCTCCTGATGCCGCGGAATCATGTTTCGTGCGCGCTCGTATGCTCTTAAAAATTGAAATACTGAGGGTCGATGTCTGTCGAATATTGGTACTGACTCGATCGCGTCTTTTAACTTAATTGGTTGGGGGCTACCGTCTGTCGGTATTGTCACCTGAGGAATTATCGGCAGTGATACGGGTGTCTCGATTTCCTTTTTTGTTTTGAGTGAACGCATGTCGTCTTGTAATTCATTGGTTTTTGTACTCATGTCGGCTCATTACTCGAAAATTTGCATCACATGCTCTTAGTTTTTCTGACAATGTCAAGAGCATGTCTTCGTTCAATGATTCTAATGGAGTTGCCATATTCTCTATTATATTTTGTCAATAACCGTAAGAACTTTAATCCTCTGTGGAGCGCATCCCACCGCTGCCACGAAAAAAATATTTTAATTGTTATTGTTACGTTTTCAATTGAGTTGTTGTTTTAGTTTTTCTTTTTTTTTTTATTCTTACTTTCTTGGGCCCGTTACTATAGTAATTTACAATTATATGTATATGTATGTATGTATATGTATGTATATGTATAAATATGTATATGTATATGTATTTATCCGTGTAAGTTGTCGATAATGATATTGTAGTCATCTAGGGGGACAACGGGGCAAGTTATCTTTCCAAAAGCCAGAAAACTTTTTTCGGTTTCGGTAAGATCCATGTAAGCGTTTATACACTCAGTACTGGATGTCGCGGGTTGTATCTGTGACATATCTATATCGCACATTCGGCAATGCTTTGCTGTAGTTCGCTCCGGTACTCCACACAGCAAGTGTGTTGGCGTATCTTCGTGTAATTCTTGATCCTCCGGATCCAATCAGTCTTGACAAATAAAAACATATTGGAACTAGTAAGCAGAGCGGATTAGATGGACGCAACAACTGAATAACAATTCCTCGTAAGCATCCGGGTAGTCCGTAGGTAAGATTCCATCCGGAAGGTATAACAATTGGTTCTTCTGATTGTTAAATTCAACGCCCATTCTGTGTAACAGAACAAAGATATTTTATTATTAACATGTCTCGCTTTATTATGAAGTTTTTGTTGATTCATTTTGTCAGTGCGTCACAATGGGATTTTCCTTTCGGGGTATTGCCTTTATCTTTCAGTGTTTCATATATTCCTTCTAATTCGTCAATCATGGACGGGTTGATAGCTGATTACGATCCAGTTTTCCTTTCTCGTGACTGTTCGTTAACAGATTTTAACATTTTTGCTACTGTGTATTGTATTAATTGTCATTTATTATTTCTTCTTAATCCGTTCACCATGAGTAGTTAAGGGTTTAATAATTTATTATAAGGTTTTAATCCATGGTTTGTTTCTCGTGGCTGGTTACAACCCCTCTTCTTCTTGCGCTGAAATACTACTTGCAGTGAATAAAAAATGAACGAAAAAGGATAAACTAAATAAAAGAAAACAAAACAAGATATGCACTGGAACAGTCCGCATGGGAACCTCTGACGAAGATACCTCCGTATGCATCATTAAACGTTAATATTGAAATGACCAAAACCTATGTTCATAACAGTAAATCAAATCAAACACCGGAGGCAACAATCACATGGAAATAGTAATCAAAATCTACGTAATGATAATATACCAAATCAACAATCAAGATGCACAACCCGTCATCCGGAAGCCGACGCTACTCACCGCGTGTCAATGCAAGGGAGAAAGACAACAAACAAAACATATCTTATTAAATAAAATATAAGAATATAGACAAAATCACTCCAATAAAATAACACCCGCTGGGAACACATTTAGGCATATATACACACATGAATAAATAAGGCACTGTTACCAAGTAAAGTCAAAATCTACACACGGAGCATCAGGATACATTTCACGAAACCTATCTAAACACCATGAGAGTACTTCAGGACAAGTACCCCCCCCCCCCTTGATCTGAGGAATGGTGGCGTAGGAAAGCCTCCAACACTTGATCAGGAATCTCCTCTGAGAAACGAACCTTCGCGCTGGCATCCGTATCAACCACCGCATGGGGGGCGCGGCGGGCCCAGCGCGCTCTGCCAACGCCACACGGAATCCCAGGCGATCACCCATCCAAGTACTATCCGTGCCCGGCGCTGCTTAACTTTCGTGATCTAACGGGAACGAGTGCACTCAGCGCGGCCAGGGCATTGCCTACTTTCACTTGAACTGGAATGCATTTAACTATGTGTACTGCTTCTCCTGCGACCAAAGCCATGTGTCCTGGAGTTTTGGTTATTGCATACGCAAATTCATCAGGTAATATAGTTGCTAGACTGAATGCATTCTCTATTATTTTCTTTTCCGAGATGCATCTTAGTGTCAATATATCCTGATAGAGTGCCGTTATTTGTCTTCTGACAGTTTTTCTACGTAAATGAATTTTGAGTTAACGTATGCGAATATATCCAAATTTTTGATTGCTGTTTTACGTTTGGGTATAAATGTATTTCCTTTAGTCGTTTTTAGGAAAAAGAGCTTGGGGTGTTCTGTGGATAACAGGGTGTATCCGCACAAAGGCTGTTCTCCAGTCTTGGTTAGCACAAAGGTTATTTCTTGAGTCGTAAAGGCAAAACCCGGTAGCGTCGGGTTGCTATTGGTTTTTATTTCTTGAATTTTTGTGGCGATTCCTTCGTACAAGACGTCATATTGCTCGAACTTACATAGGAATAGTGGATGTGGCTGCCAATAGGTGTATCCATCTTCTGAATCCAAACAAGTTCCTTTATTAATAGCGCATTCATTGAACTATTCATTAGACTTATTCATTAGACTAGCACTATTCATTAAACTTATTTAACGAATAGTAAGTTTAATGAATAGTATGATTTACGAATAATAAGTTTAATGAATGCTATTAACAACGTTTTTGTGTTTAAACGAATCCACGGTCAACGGAATAACTCTTTACTAAGCGTAGACTAATCTTAGACGCAAAAATACGATTGTTGAAAATGCTCGATGTGTTACTCTCCAAGACAATCGCACGAATGCCAGCCTCGTGGAGATTTTTCTCGCTGTACGATTGCATTTGCTTTCTATACTAGTTTGGAAGCATCGAGAAAGTTCCAAACACCGTTGCTAGGCAGTTTCTACCTCGAGTTTGATTATTAACACAATGTATGTCCCATTATATCGGGACCTCTGAGGCAACATCACACGTGGCTAGGCCCGCTCCCGAGGCCGCATGCCGCCACTACCACATTTCTCGGAAAACCCATACAACCACTCCAGACCTCCGTTAGGCAAAACGTCCATCCCGTGACCGTGGCTACGTTCGGCGACCAATTGTCACCTCGAACCCAATCTCGCTATCACAAATCTTGAACAATTACAGCTAGGATAAAATCTAGGCTAGAGTAGAGGATGTTCCCAAAATTTCCAAGAAAAGGCTTCGGCTTTCCTTTCATCTTCGATATATATAAAAAAAGATAGGCGAATGAACAATACTTTATTCAAAAGGCAAAGTTACACTTCAATAGCAAAATACAGACTGACTTACTTACTAAAGAACTGGGATCTTTGCCTCCTCACTATGATTCATATATCTCACGGGTGGGAGTTCGGTTACTGTCTATTCTCACCGCTATCGCATGACCAGGTGACTTCGTATAAGTTGATGGAAATTTTATTGTATAAATCCAACAGAGTGTCGGTTCAAAGTGTTACAACAGAATAATGTGTTGAGCGCTAATTTAGGAGGGTTTTTATATGGAGGTTTTAGTCTCTTTGGAGGGGCTGTTTTGTTATTATTTCGATAGCTATGGCATGCAGGATTTTTCGTCTACTTTATTACTGTTTCTGAGCGGGTGGCCTTTCTTGAGCGTGTGACACTTCCACCGGCATGTCGGTTGACGTCCACGGTTCGGCTAGCGAAAAAAGGAATAAATCGTAAAACTAAAGGATCGTTCAAAATTGACACTTTATACGTTCGTTCAAGTTTGTATAACGAGATTGCGATATTAATTACACTATGTTACGTAGATATTAGTCTATATTCACTATTTACTGAAACTGTAGTAAGACTGACTAAACTTCGATTTTGATGTTTTTTGCGTATGTCGTGCAAATCTATATTTTGAAAAATCTTTTCCTATCCATACAAGGAATGAACTTGCTTAATTTCCGAGATATTCGCGAAAAACTGCCGGTATCGCTTGAATGAGTTCTGCCTATAGTTGTGCGTCCGTGCAACCTATGCGTAGGTTGCTACCGGATACAGTATTTTGTTCATAGTATATGTAGGTATGATAGGGGGAGATTGAAAGATTACGGGAGATTAAAAGATTACGGGAGATTGAAAGATTACGGGAGATTGAAAGATTACGGGAGATTGAAATATTATTTAACTGCCAGGTAAAGAGAGACGTCCGCTTGAACTCGCTGACTAAGCCCTCTTGTCTTCATGTAGGCATTCTCTGCAAACACACACATACATTCCTTTATGCAAAAACTGCCTAGGTCGAGTTCACCGTCAAGCCACAAAAACGCGTGTGCTCGGCAGAAACAGAATAAGCCGATGAACCACCAATCAACGAAATAAACTTGATCATTACAATAGACAATATAGAGGAAATTTATGTCGATTTTTCCCTAACAATAAATAATGTCAATGTTTGCGTACATTTATTGTACAATTATATTATTTATATAAATGTTCTTATGCTGTACAATTACATATATGTCGAGTCAAAGTCCGAATCTGGGCCCGAGTCGTCCTCTTGGCGGAGGCTTGGGACAGGTAAGGATTCCTCACTGAAGCTATTCATTTTTTTACACTGAAGTTATTTTTATTGACACACACAAAAATGTTACAGAGTTGACACAGCTCACAATGATCACACACTCGCGACATCCGTGACGTCGTTCGTGGAAAAATAGGTCTCTCCTGTCTTCCTGTAACTGGGACAAAGACTGTTTATCTGTTGAAGGATTTTAGGTAACTAGATATTAGTGTTTATAACGGTCCTCGGGCTAGCCGATCACGTACTGCGGAGACGCGTCGGCATCTGGTAAACATCCTGCCCGGAGAATAGGATCTGCGTGTGGCGAGCTACGGGACAGAAACCGTTGGAATGTTTACTGCCACGTGCCGCTACAAATCTTTCTTTTAAGGAGAGCTATAGGGTTACCCAATGCCTTTGTTAGACAAAGCGTTCATCCCTTGACCGCGGCTACGTTCGGCGACTAATTGTCGCCTTGAGCCCAAGCTCATCATCACAAATCTCGAACAATTACAATCGGACTGGGTGACTACAATTGTTTAATTACAGCTATGCTAGATTCTAGATTACGGTGTTAAGGAATTTTTCCGAAATACCAAGGGGAAGGCTCCGATGACCTTTCATCTCCGACATATACTTTAGCCTGCCACGTGATTCTAACAACCTCGATTGAATTTATGTGCAAGTGCAAGTGCATTTTACGCAGTTTATCAATAGTTAGCGACTATCTCCACTCGAATAACTCTACCAGTGCTATACAACTCTCAGGGTGCATGCCGTGATCGCCCACTCCTTATAATAATATCAAACAATCCCATTATTTACATCTACAAATTTAAAGCCGTCGCAACAGAATACCCATCCACTAGGTAAACAAAACAAAATAATACACCCGCCAAGCACGAACGCTCTGTAGATTATCATCTGTTCCATTCGTGCTTTATAGACTAAACACTCATTCGTTAGATATTTAATTATTAAATTCAAATTATAAACTGAATTTCAGCCACTGTCTAATAAATACTGCTCGCAAACCATCTATCATTTCTTAAATCAAATATAAGAATTGTTTATTTTATAAATTATGTTGTGTGTCTAAACACAGCCCACTTAAACATTGTATCGACCGCGTGACATTGATTGTCAACAAGTCCTATAAACTAAGATCTTTCAAATTTCTTTTGTTTTTGATAGACACAACCGCTAGCCGATGAGTTATTCCGGTATATTTGGCTTGTTCTTTGTTATTATACAATTACTGCCATTTTTTACGACTGACCTCCTTTCTCGTAGTGACGCGACACTATGCTATATTTAATCAAAACTCATAATTTTAGCGATAAAATACTTCCTATCAATACAATATTATTTAATACAATAATATAAAATTTAAATATCCTGGTTTAGGGCTGTTAAAGGATATAGGTTTGGGTTTATTAATTAATCGATTCACGCAGATTCGATTTTCTCCAATATATTTGATCGCCTCGTACAACACGTCTTAACACACAGAATACACTCGGTCAATTAACACGTGGTCGACTTCTAAGACAAAAGAGCGTCGTTAGAAGTCGTACCAACTTAGCTTGTAGTAACTAGCGATCATGCCAACCTAACATTTTTCAACACTCCCCTTTGATCGTAGTTCCTACAAGCCCCATAACTTTGGTGAAATACTGAGTCTTAACCCTATTTAAGCCTTTGGTAAGGATGTCAGCGTCATTCTCAGGACTAGGTATATACGTATAATCTAATATCCCCTATATATAATACGTATAATCTAATATAAAAGTAACGCACTTGGACGTGCTTAGAACCTTTGACCATGAAATAGCTCCGATATTATCACAGAAGATCTTGCAAGGGCGAGGGCAATATGACAATTGGCCCAACTCCCTTAACAGTAAGGAAATCCACACTGTTTCCCTTGCTGCTTCCTGCATCGTCACGAACTCCGCTTCGCACGTCGATTGAGCTATAATCGGTTGTTTTTTGGATAGTCAGGATATCGCATCACCAGCGAGTATGAACACATACCCGCTCCTGGATTTCCTGTCTACCGTACAACCCGCAAAATCCGAGTCGCAAAACACCTTCAGAGGTTGCCCGGTCCTTTGGTATACTAACTTCAAGTCTTTGGTCTTTAGTAAATATCTGAATACCCGCTTCGCTGCTTTCCAATCGGATACAGTTGATTCGCGCATCTTTGGCTTAGTTTCCCTATTGCACACGCAACATCAGGACGACTTACAGTAGCTACATACATTATGTGCCCCACAGCTTGTTCATATAATTTACTGTCGAGAGGCTCATCACGTTCAATATCAAAACCAGTCTCACATTCTCTAGCTAGCGGTGTCGACACTCCCACCACCCCAACCTCACGAGTAATGTCAAACAGATCCAGCATTTGACCTATCCGTACAGATTGATCGAATACTACAGTGGTGCTGTTTGGCATGCTCAGGCGGATGGATAGAAATTGAGTGTCTACACCTAGCATTCTTACGTCTAATTTGTCCTTAATCCTAGTTTTGAATATTTCAATCCACTCCTTCGTCCCAAACACAAGAATGTCATCCACATACACAGCTACAATCAAATCTTTGGACGCATTCACATACACACATGGATCGCTCACACATGGGTTCAGACTCATACCCTTTAAAATACTATTGATGTGCCTAAACCACATTCTCCCAGCTTGTTTCAGTCCATACAGGCTCTTTTTAAGTTTACACACAAATTGAGTTCTGTCCTTCCCTGGCTTGGGAAATTCTGGTTGCTCCATGTATATATCCTCATCCAGAGAACTGTTGAGATACGCACATTCCACATCGATGTGCTCATAAACCCACCCATTCTCCGCAGATAGAGCAAGCAGAATTCTTAGAGTTCTGCGTTTCACTATTGGACTGAAGGTTTCTGAGTAATCTACTCCAGATCTCTGCCAGAATCCCCGAGCTACCAGTCTAGCCTTATACCTATCAGGGTCTCTCTTTATCACAAGCACCCACTTACAGTCTATAACGTTTTTATTTAAGTGTCTTTGCACAATGTCCCACACATCTTTTTTTTTTAGATTGTCTAATTCTTCCCTTATTGCGTCAGACCGCTTTTGAGCAGCTGGCCCCCTCAGGGCTTCGTACACATTCACAGGTACACACATGTTTTGAGTTTTACAAACGGTCGCAGTATGAGCACAATTATCACATGTTTTCGGTTTGTGCCGTCTTGCCGACCTCCTGGGCACAATCGGTACACTCACAGCCTCCACTGGATTATTCTCACTCGTTAAATTATCCATAAAGTAGTCAGTCTCCCCTTCGTCGTTTTCGCCATCACTCTGTGTTTCGACGTCAGTCTGGCCAACTCCCCTTCCAAGTTCAAAGGCTTCTACATCCCATATCCATTCCGAGGACTTATCCTTTATATGGTTCGTTTCCGCCTTAGCGCTCTTGTAGGGGAACGTGTTCTCCTCGAACCTGACATGACAGGATATTATCACCTTCTTGGTCTTCGGCAGGTAAACTCTATAACCTTTGACCTGTTTGTCATATCCTACAAATATTCCCTCATCCACCCTGCTCTCGAATTTTCCTCCGCTTGGACTTTTCAGATACCAGACTCTGCATCCAAGCACACTCAGTCTGTTAATCTCCCCTTGGAGGTCACATCCCTTACCCTTCCATAATTCCAGTGGGATCTTGTCTCCGATAGCAGTGAATGGAAATAGGTTCCTTATGTGACATGCCGTGTTCACAGCCTCCCCGCACAGATAGTCAGGGAGTCCTGATTGGATGAGTAAACATCTAGACATTTCGACCTATTTGCTCGTTCGGAAACCCCATTTTGTTCAGGGTTTCTAGGAACGGTCTTTCTGTGTAAGATGCCTTTCTCCTTCAGATATTTCTCAAAGTTTTCCCCCGTGTACTCAACCCCGTTATCAGTTTGGAGGGCACTTATTTTGGATTGGTGCAAAGCCTCCACTTCCACCTGGTACTCGTTGAAACATTTGAGTACTTCATTCTTCCTACTGATGATTCTGACGTGCATGAAACGAGAAAAGTCATCAATAAGGGTCTCAAAATAATTACCTCCGCCCAGCCACTTGCATTGAGTTCTGCCACTAATATCGCTGTGAGCAATCTCTAAAGGGCGTTGACACATGTGGTGAGCTGTCCTCGGAAATGGTACTTTGGTCATCTTTCCTTTCACGCAGACTCTGCATGGTTCCTCAGGTTTCCTCGAGTCCTCTTTCACACTACTTACAGGGATTTTCCTCATCGCATTCCCATGTAGATGACCTAATCTCTCATGCCATGATACGATACTTTTGTATGCCTTGGCTTCAATGACCTCAATGTCGTCGTCATCTTTCCCAGGTCTTTCCTGATCATTCTCCACGGAAACGTTTGCTACATGCCTTTCAAATGGTATTGTCTCTAGGTAATACACATTGTCTCCTGCCTTTGAATTGAATATTACATCCCTATCATCATGTGTACCGATGGCCTCATCCCTCGTACATACTGCCAATTGCCTGATTGAGATTAGATTCACATTTAATTCAGGTACCCACAGGACGTTCGACAAGTATAGGTTCCACCCGCCACAGGCCTTAGTCATCTTCACGACGATCGTTCCTTTTCCCTTGACTTCCAGGTACACCTTACCAATCCTGATCTGTCCAGTTGCAGGCACGAAATCCACGAACCGATGCCTGTCCGGAGTCATATGATTTGAGGCCCCCGAGTCAAGGTAGCTGATCCTGTCCCTTTCCATGTGGCTGATAGATGATAGAGTTAGCGTGGAGATAAGTCCCTTGGACTTCGGTTTGTCTTCTGATTCTCTCTCCCTTTTGTCTCCTTGGTTTTGGTCCTCCTTATCTCCCTTTCCCTCTTGGCAGTGGTACGACATATGGCCTCATTTTCCACATTTGTAGCACTTCTTATCCTTTTGGTCTTTTTGCATTGGTTTCGCGCCATCTTTGCTTTGTTGAGGCTTGGACCTCCATTGTTTCCAGGTCGCCATTGCGTTGTTCTTCTCGGATGAATCCATGGCTGCTTCGATCTGTTTTTCTTCAAGTAGAAGATCGGACTTCACGATCCTCATGGTTAGACTCTTATCGATTCTTATTGTTCTAATATACATTGCACAATTTGGATCCGCCACGAGGCCGGCCAAAACGAAACATGCCATCATATGGTCTTCAATTTTTAATCCTACGTTGGAGAGCTTGTCGCATAGGTCGTATATCCTTCCGCAGTATGTGGAGATATCCATGTTGGGGGTCTTCTCTATAGTTCCCAGTTCCCGTATGCATAAAACAGTGTCCATCGACGTAGACCTCCGGTGGACGTCCTCTAGCACCTTCCAGGAATCCCTTGCTGTTTTCAAAGTCCTAATTTCCCCAAGATATTCGGGGCGAATATGCCGGGAAGGTACGCACGTGCCATGTTGTCCATCCTCATGCACTCTGGGTTCAACCTTTCTGCTGCCGTAAATCCTGGCTCTATTGCTTTCCAGCAACCCAGGAAAATTAACGAGGCTTCCGTCATTGTCTTCTAATATTCGTAATTCCCCTTTCTTAGGGCCGGCTTCATATCGCTGTCCACATCACCTATTCTCTCCTGGTCGACCATGGCGTGGTCTCTTCTTGGATTATCTCAGAAAACACAAAAACTCAAAAGTAATGCCTTTTATTACCGCAGTTTACTGCCCTGGGCCCATAACCTGTTAAAGGATATAGGTTTGGGTTTATTAATTAATCGATTCACGCAGATTCGACTTTCTCCAATATATTTTGTAATAATATATCGCCTCGTAAGACACGTCTTAACACACAGAATACACTCGGTCAATTAACACGTGGTCGATTTCTAAGAGAAAAGAGCGTCGTTAGAAGTCGTACCAACTTAGCTTGTAGTAACTAGCGATCATGCCAACCTAACATTTCTCTACAAGGACGACATATCCAGTGAATTAACGGCGCCTGAACAATTGCATCTCCTTAAAATTAACGGGTAAATCTATAACATAAGTAACAAAATTATTATCTAATTTCAATCTAGTACCCAAAAACTGTTCAACATAAATTCACTATGCTCAAAGTGCATTCCCTTACAAATGATATCGATGTTTATGATATTTATTTGCTATATTATTGTTGATATTATTTGTTATAGGGCCAGACCACCGACCTGGGCCAGGACTATCCTGATTCGCCTTCAACATGGCCACAACCAACATAATATTAACTACGATAAAAAACCAAAATTAATAATTTGACTCTAACTATCGCCGCTATAATACGACTGACCTGTATACATATTAAATAATTTATAATAAATAACTTGTTTATAAATACACCTTGTCATATTTATCTACACTATCCTTTATCTTACGACCTACACCCACCTTGACCTACACATTATCGGTATTCCTTTATATTGTTCACAAACCGTTATAGCGCAATATTTCCAAATTCTATCATGTTTAATTCGGAAATATTATAATGGAACTTTCGGGCAGCCGACTATATCAGCCCAACTGTCTCGGGGTTCAAAGTAATTTCCTGTGCTCCCAGGTTTTTTCTTGTAACGCGGCTTGGCAAGTAGATAGTTGTCACTGTACGACACTATATAAAATAAATTAGAACCTACTCTAATGTAGCTACAGCTACAAACTCACATCGAAATACTCGAGGAGCGGCCAAATAGATAGAAATAAACTGAAAATACGGGTAAATGCAACCTCACTATATTCACATTAAGGAAAGGTACCACATCTCTTATTATTCTCAACCACCACATCATACAGCAAATCAAAACAGTTAGATAATCAAGTCTTTGCCCGGACCATCTACATCCAGACAAATTTGTTTGGAAACAACACATAAATAAAGAAATCGAGCAAATCAGACTCAAAAGGAAGAAAATGTACTGACTCATTGTAGACATTCTACCAGTGAACAATTACCAAAAAATAAACTATCGCTACATAAAACAAGTTTACTATGAATGTTCGTAAAAACCAGAAATTCGTTCGAAGAATAGAAAAGCACTGATCTGGTATATGGTCAGTTATGACCATAGAATAGGTGCTAATGGGTCGATGTAGATTAGCGGTGAATTCGCATATAGTACAGATATACACATTTATATTATACAGAGTGTTTTTTCAAATTATTCTTTCGGATAACCATTCCGATGAAAACAGTTCTTCTTGTACAAAAGCAACAAAGCTTTTTCGTAAGGTGAAAATGCGTCGTTCAAAAGACAATTTTTTTCAAACGATGAAATTAAATGCAAATTTATCTTCATGCTTCATGGTGAATTTCACATTGTTAGATTTGTAACCAATCAGGCCAAAGAAAATGCTGATGCTCTGATTGTAAACACAGTCAATCGATTTTCTAATGAAAATAAATCCGTTATCATTGTCGAATAAGATATTAATTTGTTAATGTCATTATGACGATCGATCAGTTCGTCGAAAACGACAGGACCGAGGAAAAACTGAAGCAAGAAAGAGAAAAGGATAATCCGAACTTATTTAGTGATTAAGCTCAATTAAGCGGTTCAATGTAACAGAATCCTTTATTTTGTTCTTTATTTTTCAAAATACTTCTAATTTCACAAATAAATTTGAAAGACGTATAAAATAATTATATTTAAAATAATATAAATTGATAGTCTCGTGATTATCGCATTCTCAATTTAGTTTTCGATATATTTATCCGCGAATCGACGAACTTTAGTGCAAATAAAATTATTATCATGTAACTACTGTGGGGGAAAGGGGCCGCACCTTCGACAAGCTTGAGAAGTGTTTATCCAGCGAATACCACACGCATGTAAATACACCGTAAATAAGCCGCAATAATTACAAAAGATGAGGTTAGAAAGGAGTTAAGAGTGAAAAATTTGAGTGCACTCGTAGGTTACACGCGAAATGATTAGCATAAAATAATAATTGTTCTATTTCGAAAAATAATATCAATTATCAATTCGTTCAGTATTTGTATAATTAACTTGTTTTTATTTCAAGCAAGCTATTAAAAAGACTAACCCTAACGCAATACATTGATGACATTTACATTTAATTGGTTTACAATAGACATTTCTTACAACCTATACAGTTATGCACGGGACATTGAGTTAGCCCAATTCTCGTTTATATATACTATAAACAGAAGATAAGAGATAGATTTGTAGTGGACTTGGGCAACCAATACTGACCCATACGCTGCCTCAGCACACAACTATAGGCTGACTACACTATAGTACTATCGACAGTTATTTGCGAATATCTCGGATACTAATATATTCAATATAATAATATATTCGGATAATATATTCAAAACCCATCGAAATCGAAGAGGAAGTAATTTTTTTCCACAAGTCCACTCATTATCATATGTTTATCGATGGTTTAATTCAGTACCTATATATATTCCTCTATACATATGATAATAATAAATCTCTGAGATAGAAATACTCGTAGAGTTGCAAGCATTATAGATGTCCGACGTCCAATTAAAAAAAGTTTCACGCATCTCAATAAAAAATCAATAGATAACAACGTACTGCTCCCAATCTACATAGTCCAAGTATTCTCTCATAGCAATATTAGTAACTTACCAAAAATTAGCCGTCTGAATTACTTTAGGGTAAAATGGGGAAAAACCAGAAAAAATTACATGACGCAATGCCACAAATGCCAACTGTTATGTCATATCTCACAAAACTGTAACCTTAATTATCGGTGCGTAAAATATATTGAGTCGCATTGACCAGGCAAGTGCAAAATAAAAAAAGAAGACGCGGAAACAAAGACAAAATCAAACCTGCGACCCCTCCTATCCAACATAAGCTAAGTATTCGAAATAGTCATAAACAACCCCCTAGTCTCCTTCCGCACAAAAAACAACGTAATCCAACACAATCAAATCGGCTTCCGACACAAACATTCCACACTGTACGCAATAAATAAACTAACGTCAGACATCTGGTGGGCTCCCAATGCAAAGCAACGAGTAGCCGCCTGCCTTGAAAAAGCATTCGATATAGTAAAAATTTTCGGCCTTATATACAAAATATGTATTTCTTTGGGCAATAAACGTTATAATTAAAATTAAAAAAGCACTCGTTTTCGTTTGATCACGAAAGTTAAGCAACGCTAGGCACGAATGGTACTTAGATGGTTCACCGTTTGGGAACTCCGTGTGGTATTGGTTTGTTCATTTTTACAATTTTTCTTTTGCTTTCCTTAATAATCTATTTTTAATAATCTATAATATAAGCATCGAAAAAAAAATATTTTAGTACTACGCGACTATTGCCATACATTGTATCATTCTCATTTTTACATACATCTGTTTTTTTAATATTCTTTTTTTCTTGAATATTAAGAGCAATTAACAAAACTACTTACTTCAGCCAACTCTCATACCACGTTGAGTGCACTCGTTCTCGTCCGATCTCACATCATCGTCATTAGCATCTCGAGTATCTAATTACTACGGCTACTTGTCAAATTCTGTAATAATCATATTTGCACTAGTAAATATCTTCTCTATTACATAACAACAATGATTAATCCAAATGAAGATTCGTTACACTCACCTAACCCTAATCATAATGTGAACCCGACATATATATGCTCGAAATAATATATATATTAAATATAGATACAAGCATGCAAATAAATTAAAATAAACGTTCCAGCAAGTGTTTTAAGGAGACTGTGATTTGCCAAAGTTGATCTATCTTCGAATAAAAGGAGTTAGCATGATTTAGCTCACGATTAAAGCAATATGTGTTGACCGGTGTAGAATAAATTGTTGGTTCTAAGACATCTTAAAGGGACATTAAGAGAAAATTGCTGGTTGACATTAGAAGAAGAAATAATACCGTCTACTATTTTATTTACAAATAAGATGTCAAACATTATTTTCTTAATTTTATATAAAATATAAAAAAAGGATTTATATGTTTATGATACCAAACATACTTTTACATGAATATAACGAAAACTAAGACCGAGCATTCGTATCTATAAGAAAATGTTGTTCAGAATCATGATCTCACGATATATTTCAAGGGCATCGAAATCGATGAGCAAGTAGCTCTTCGACAGGTTCACCTGCTCTAATAATGACATTTCATTAAATTTTTAAGACGTCGTATTAAGAAAACGAAAATTTGTTATGCCTATGAAGCGGAGATACACGTTCGCATAACACCGAAGTTATCTTTTTCAAAAAGCACTTTTTAGTTATGACTGATCAGAGAATATTTTCAATCGGAGAAAGGTTCATGCAAATTGAGCATTGAGCATGAGTCTGTACCATTCAGATTTCTATATAACATAACAATACTAAAAAATATGAAAGCAGAAGAACCGATTAAACACCGTATGAATTTGGACATTATTTTAGAAAATGAAAATCATCGAAATGTAGATAGAAGCGATATGCTTAATGAAATAAAAATATTTTGTGACATATACAGTAAAAATTTGTTGTATATAACAGCAATGCAATGTTCGAATATGATACATAAAATTAAGGATTTATTTTCCAATTTTATGTTACTTTAAGAATATTACTAATTATTCCAATCGCTTCTGCAGGGCGTGCTTTCTCTAGATTAAAATTAATTAAAAATTATATACATACTACTATGTCTCAGGGAAGACTATCTAATTGATTATTTAATTTGAATAAGTTATGTGAAAATTGAAATTACGAAGATATAATTATTGATTTTGCACGAAACAAAGCGAGAATAATAAACTTTATGAAATAATTGTACCTCACTAAGTTTCAAAATAATAAACATTTCAGATACGGGTATTTTTGTTAATATGTACTCAATCATCGAGTCATTATTTTGTTATTATTATTACTAAAAACTTTATAATTAGAATAGGAATAAATTTTCGTCAAAGAAAGTTATGAGCTACAGAGGTACATGTCTTTTCTGTTTCTAATTTGTAATGCTATACATGTGTATAATAATATTATTTTGTCAGAGCGAGACTTTTAAATATAATGTATGTAAATATGTAATTTTAAAAATAAGATTTTGTTTACAAAAACTGTTTGTTATAGGACTAGAAACATTCTCGAGGACGTAAGGTTCTAAACAAACGTTCTCCTTTCTTATTGAATGTCAGAGATAGGGATACCTGACACGAAATATCAAGGTCTAATATCGACAGTCAATAAGGAATAACGAATAAAATTTTATTAGCTATTAGATTTTCATACCTTATTCATTTTTCTTCCTTTAGGAAAGACATTTCTTCTTCCGTTTTTATTCAAAATTATTATTTGCAATTGATTTTAGAGAAAAACTTTCCATTAGTCTATTTGCAATAAAAAGATCCTTCCCTTATGAATCTTATGAATCGATTTGCAACTGACAACTAAATTGTAATGAAAGAACATAATGAACGATAAATCCAAATTCGTAATCTAGAATATTGTATTACTGTTACGTGTTTTGAATGTAGGTACACACACATGTAATATATTTTGGATATGCACACATTTATATATTTTATTTTATATACATTTACATATTTTAACATACTATTTACACATAAAATTTCGCATTATAATAATCGTTATATATAGTAATCGATATTAAAATAATTATTAAATATTTGTTTAATTAATCCTAAAATAGAAGTAGAATTATGAAAATGTTAACAAAAGAATTACGTTTAGATTTCATAAGCATATCGCAAAGTGACCGATTTAACCAGCGATCGTACAGAGGTCCCACATGTAGTCCTGAAGTATAACCAATCAGCAAACAACGCTACCTCGTCGTCGACATTATATCATGCTAGCGCATCATCATAGAGTTCAGTACTGTTTAATCTGTTGAGATAAATGTCATGTTGGTATGATCACTAGTTCCTACATGCGAAGTTGGTACGACTTCTAACGACGCCCTTTTGTTTTGGCTTCTGCCACGTGTTAATTATCTGAGAGTATCCGGTGTGTTCATATGGCTGTACATGGTGGTGAAATACAGAATATAAAAACTGAATCTGTGTGAATCAATTAAATATCGAACTCCAAAACCTATTTAATAACAGGGGTAGTGCAGTAACCGAAATGGAAATTATTCTACATGCAAAAGTAAGTCGTAATAACAAATACAGTTTTCTTCTTTTATATTTTTTGTATTTTTACTGCATTTTTGATTTTCATATACATAACCGTCTTTCATTAAAAGAAGAATTTAATTTCTGAAGGATTTTTCATACAAATTTGAATAATAACTGCTATTTTTGTTGTCTTATTTCAACCTTTGTCCTTGTTTGGGCTACTGTATCGCTTATTTCTTTTTAATGTTTGCATTGTTCATAGGCTGTACTAATTTTGTGTAAGTAATTTAGAAATATATGAGGTCTTGCAAATCAAATAATTTGATGTAGGAAATTCTTGATTTTCATAAAATAGTTCTGAACTGCTATGACTGCGTGGAAACGAAGAAGTTCGGAAATGAAATATAGAGTAAGTAAACTTCTTCGCAATCGTATGTTGAGAGAATACGGTACATGTTTCATTTCTCCTTTCGTATGATCTTCTTGTAGACTAATCATGTTTCTTCTAATAATCTTTTATTTCACGTATCTGATTGGCCACAATTTTTTAAGAATAAATTTTTATAAATTTCTTTTTTGTTAAAGTTATTTTTTCTTTTTTAATTTATCTTTTATTACAGACTGTCACATTTCAATAAGAAAAGTTCTATTTATTTAATATTATTTATGTTTATTTCTACATAGAATTATTTATGGCATATTTATACTTAGGCTAAGTCTTTAAATTTGTTGGTTACTGCAAAACAAACATAACAAAGTATTTAAGTTGTTCTTAGATTATTATAATTTGTGAATTTGTCTGAATTGCTATTCTTCTATGATAAAATGATCTTAGCTTAATGCTGCTTTTGCTTTTTAATAAAATTTGTCAGTCCTTGTAACTATTTTTCTTTGTCAGAAAAAAAATCACCATCCTATTGTTGTTTTTTAATGAATTTTATTGTAAATTCTTAATATTATCCAATATATTTTTCTTACACATATTATACATTTTGTTTTCATCTGTTTTGTATTTTATGCTATTTTCTGCATTCACTGATCGTTCCTGTCTCCCAGCTACTCTAACTTTGATTATCCTTTTAGTTATTAATAGCAGTTTCATATGCAAGAAACTTTAATTATTTTTTTCTATATTTTTAGCATATTTATATACTTCACTATAAGTAGATTATTCTATTCTTTCTTTCTTTTATCCAGCAAGTATTTGTGTTATTTCTTCTATTATTGTTCAGTTTAAATTTATTATTATTTCTGTACCATCGGCTTCATAACTCTATTTGAGTTTATTATGTGTGTATTACTTTTTGCAATGTTTTCCTGTCTAATTATGAGTTCTCCCATGTTTGCCAGTTTTAACATGTAGTTTATGCCTCATTTTATTATTTTGTGTTCCAAGACTATTCCTATTGCTTTTAATCACATAATCTGGCATTACATGGTATTTCAGTATGTATAATATTCTTTTTAGGAAATGTGTTTGTGTTTTATCTATTCTTGTTGAGTAGTGGAGAACCCATATTCTTATACCATATACCTACACTGTGTATGGTTGACTTTGTCTTTATGTCAGATTACCATTAAAGCATTAATTTCTGTCCATAACATGAATGTTTTCGCTATAATATAAGTTGGGTTATATATATTTTTCCACTCGTACAAAATACCAAAAGTTGCCTTTGCCAAATCAATTTATATATTGATCACTACTTGTGAAACAATTGATCACTAAACTCAAAACTATTATTTTTCGTTCTCATATTCATTTTCATATTCATGAAATAACATTAGAGGATACAAACAATGACCAGAAAAGAGTGATGCCCTCAAACAAAGTTTAATCTATTTATGTTCAATTTCATTTTGGGTTCTTCTACTTTATCTCTTATTTACAACCTTTTTATAATAATAGTTTTTCCTCTCTTTTCTTCTTTTAATTTGTCTGACTCTTCTATTACCTCACTTTTTTTTGTTAGTTTGCTTCTTTCTTTTGCCCATTTTGCTTTGTTCATCTGCTCATTTTCTTTTCTTTTCTCCTACCTTTTTCTATATTCTGGTATCTTTCTATTATAATATAAAATCTCTCTTAATTAATGATAAATTTTTCTTACCTTCTTTAATTTGTCTTTCATATTCTTTGTTCCCTTCAACATTATATGTACTTTCTGTAGGATTTAAGGTTTGATTTAAAATCATTTCTTCATTTCCTTTTTTGTATAACTTATTTTCCTTGCTCCTACTTGTTATTTGTTTTTTGTCTTCTACTGCTATTTTACACTTTGTAATTTATTTTAGTGACCTTTCTCTTGTGTTTCTTTCTTATTGTTATGGTTACCGCTGCCCTCTCGAGCTTCTTTTATTTTGCTATAGTTTCCTAACGTCTGTCTTACTTTTTCTTGATTTTTTACTAAATTCACTGTCAGAATTTGTATTTTCTTGTTTTCCTTTTATTACACTCTATATTGTTTCCTTAATGTCAATGGCATGAATTTTGCAATTTGGCCAATTGTGGAAATTTACAACTAAACATGAAAAGCAATTAAATAACTCCGGAAATCAATGTATCTGAAATTTTCTTTCAAACCTTACTTTTCATACCATATTCAAGTGTAATTGTGAAATCAATTTTAATTTTTATATCCTTATTTTGCATTATACATCATATATATATATATAATTCTTTGTATCATAATAATATAAAGAAATGACATTTTGATAAATAAACTAAGGAAAATGACTACTATTTTTGATATTTATATATGAATATATATTATTTTGTCATGAAATTCAATGCACACCTCAATTTAAACAAAAAAAGAAAAGGATGTAGAATTTGTTACAAAAGCGGAAATTTTTCACATTTATGCTCCAGGCATGAAACCCATGATATTTTCTCTTCACTTTTTAATTATATTTCCAATTATTTCGATTTTTCTAAATGCCCTTTCACGCATTTTTGCACACGCTATCTTTCCCTTGTTACTATTTCTGTTAGAATGTTAAATTATCTGTTAAAATATTACATTGCCTGTTAAAATTTAAAAAATTGAAAAAAAGTCTGTTAAAATTCATTTTTTAGGAAATTTGAAGAGTTCTCGTTGCCAGAAATTTAAGGTGAATGGATTTTGTGATATTCAGGCAAACTGACTCCCGAGTAAGATAAAACTTCATAAATTCTTTCCTATGGTGCTTTGGTAAGTTCGTTTCTTTATTCGCTTTTAATTATGGAATGCATTATACCATTTAAAGAAGGTGATAAACTCCATGTATGCGTTATGTTTTCTATGCGTTATTTAAAATTACAAATGAAAAGAATACGTTTCATTTTTGTTTTGTTATATACATATTTGTATTAATGGGATCATAATTCTTGGGATCATACGATACCAATATTCTGTTTTGAGTGAACCCAAAAAGAAAACAGTTTACCTCACGACGTTTATGAGGTTGAAATTCTGAAGGTAGGTCTCTTTTATCTTTTCTTGTGGTTCTTACAGCTGAGACCTTTGGATTTTAACTCGTAAACAAGTTCGCTTAATGTGCGATTTATAAATATTTACATAGAACTGTCCAGTCAATAAAGTTGTTTTCTTCCTGAAAGGATAAACTGGCACGGTCGAATTACGATTAAATTCTTAGCTCGCGTGCTAACGTCGAAATATCTGCACACGCGAGGTTTTTGAATAATTTCTATCGAATTCATTTTCTTTGAAGATTCTCCACCGGTACAACATTTTGGGACCAACATTTATATTTGATAAAATATTACCAACGCTACCGTATAACATGGCTAAGCGCAAAGCAAAGATAACTTTTATATTATCATTGTTTGAATTGTATGTATTGGGAGAAAGATTATTTATTTCCATTATTACCTTCTTCCCTAACCAATGCCTCATTTTCTTTCATAAATACAAATTTAATAGATCGGCAATAAAATATTGACGAGGGTTCAGATTTTGACCACAGCACTTAATTATATTCATCTAAAAAGCAAATACAAACAAAAGCAATTACAAACAAAAGTTCTGTTTCAGATGAACTTTGTGTAAAGTGACTTGGAATCCAGCTTTAACTGGTTTAAAACATGCATGGATTATACTCTTCGCTATTCCTAGGACATTTACAAATTATTGTGTTTGTCCTTCTCAAGTTAGAAATTCCACTTTTTGTGAAAACGCTATTGTAATTATCCGAAAACAGTTTATTTAACATTATTTGGCGTCCTTTAGCCTTGTGCCTATTCGTTTCTATACATGACCAACATATTCTTTCTTTTAAACAACAATGTCTTCGTATGGATTAATGTCTTTATGTGTTTCGCTATCTCCATCTCCAATACATGTACTATACTTGGCATGATGTTTCTTTCCTGATCTCATAAACATTTCTGTGATGACATAAGTTTCCACTTTATCAGCACTGATATGGTTTATAGTGCAATTATCTTTGTCACCTTCATACTAATCATTGTACTGTTCTGTGCCCGTTTTATTCTCCCATGCAACGCTGCAAGATTGGGAAACCTAGATTTTACAATTATATCAAGCACATTCTTACTGTGTTTCCCGAGGAGTGTAGCAAACCCGAACGAAAAATTCAATTCTCTCATTTTCCTGGCGTTCTCTCTTCCGAAACGCTAACTTTTATTCTGTCTTTTTCGGTAGCTCTCGAAATTGGACGATTAGATACCCGTAAGACAACAGAATGTAAATTTTCCGGACAGCCATAGTATCTATTGATAGCCGATCCCTGAAAAATATCCATTAGCCCACAAAATAAATTTATCTTTTCCATTCCGTTCTCTAAAAGTCGCCAACACAATCCTGCGATTTATTTCAGATGACTTTTGGTATGGATTGGCATTGCCAATTAGTGGAGATGAGTTGAAAAATTTCATCCAGTACTCACACTTACTTGCAATTTTGGAACCTAAGCCGCGGTTTCTGGTTCTAGAAGATTGAATTTTCTTTTGCAATTCTTGCAAATAACACTAGTCGCTATCATCGAAAATACAGCAACAAAGTTCAAGATATATTAACTAAGATCACTTGCAAACACTTCATTGTTATCTCTATTTTACAATTTTTTAGTTGATACGCTTGTTATTCGGTTCAGCAACGTGTATCATTCGAGTTACAGTTGATGTACACGCAGAACGCCATATTAGACCTGATGCAATTTTCGTGAACCCATCTGCTGCTATATACGTACTGCAGCTAGTTCTCATTACGAACGCTATCGCTATAAGGTTCATTTCATATCAAGCATTCTGTGCAAAGCAACAGTAATGTGTAATGTTGCCAATATTGAATCGCTTCTTTAAGAGGAAGGCATTCGAGATAGATTGCTTTCATCTTTGATTCTGTTTGGTTTCAGTTTTCTTGAGAAGTACGCAACCGGGTGCAACATACCGTTATCTTGGGGTTGTTTTAAAACGGCTCCTAAACCATCACCATTTGCATCTGTATAAATGAATATTTCTTTGTTTTGCTCATATGTTGCTAGGGCCGGACTTGAACAGACATATTCCTTGATCCTCTGAAATGATTTCTCACATTCTTCATTGCAGATGAATTTGACATTTTTCCTTAATAAGTTATGAAGTGGTTCCAGGAGTTTGCAGGCATCTTCCATAAATTTATAATAAAAATTAATTTTCCCCATTAATTGTCTTACATTCTTTTTTGTTCTTTGGGCGTTCCAGTTCGCCCAAGTCAAGAAATGTTTTTTCGGCTTTCAGCCCTTTTTTTCTCTTTTCCAAATCGCTTTCTTCCTTCCTTTAAATTTTTTAATCCTTTTTTCTCTTTTTCTCTTTTTCTAGCTATCTGCACGATAGGCTAATCATGTCCACACATAGTTTGTTTCTACAATGTTTAATATAAAGAGAATGTCCCGCGAATGTGTACGAGAACATATGCCCAGCGAAGTGCACTGGTACCGATTCTCTAAACTGATAGATTCAAACGGACTTGAAGTGACTTGACGACTAGGCAGATAGAAAGGAGCACGGTGTTATCGTTCGACGCTCTCTTAAAGTAGGCCGCGGGACGACCATGCAATTTCAAAAACTCGTCGTTCTGTCGATCACCCAATGCAATCCATGTCTTCATGACTTCAGCAGTGAGTGTTGGAGTAAGACGCCTTATCAGTGCATCGGTTGGCAAAACAGTTAAAAGACGCTTTATGAGAGATCCAAACATTCTGTTGATGGTGTGCATGAATATATAGGCTCCAAGACAGACGACAACGATACGAACTACAATAAGCTAAGTCTATGAAGGGAAGCTAAACGCCACGATTAAATTTTACAGATAACTCACACTTCATGGACATAACCGGAATAAGTTGCGATACGACGTAAGAGATCATATAATTAATCTAATGAGCAGTGCTAGTTAGTTAAACCATCAGTCCTCAACATTTATGCAAATTTCATGTACCCATGTTCTCGTTCGACCTGGCTTTTACATTGTTCCGAGATGATTGTTACAGTGTTCCCTCTTTTCTTTGTTTTTTTCTTTACTCTTTCCTTTGCTTGGCAGATAGATTTGATTATTATTTGATTATATAAATATAAATGCTGAAGGCTTTGCATCCTTAGACATCACTGATAGCGTTCCTACGTCCTTAGAAGTGAATAGTAGCGTTTCTACCTCTTATGATAATAGGGCTTACTACACAATGTTGATCGCCTGTTGGTCTGTTGGATCCTCTTGTATTATTCTTTTATTTTATTATTGCTTAGTTCGTGCCTTTCGGCTTTGAATGAACTTTCGGTTTTACATCTCTTACATCTCTTTTCCACTCTATTCTATTGCACTACCTTGCTAATTTTACCTCTAAAAACTAAAAGTAGAAACTACAAATTAGCAACTAACGACTAAAAAACTATTGCAACTTTGGTCTTTAGCCTCCTTGCTGTGCATCCTTCCTGTCGTTTGCCCTTCTCTTCTCTATTATTGCCTTCAGTTCTGTTAAACCTTCTCCAGTCTCATTTAGCGTTTTTCCTATGTCCTTTGGTCCTCCCGTTATTTCACATTCTTCTATTACATGCCTCAGGTCTTCTTTCCTTCTACATAGTCTGCATCTTTATCTCCCTCTTCTTTCTAGTATTCCCTTGCTTTGATCTCGTTTCCGCATCTGAATCTTGCCAGTATTTTTCTGTCCTTCCACTTCATCCTCCCTTCTAAGTATTTTGGTAATTTTTCTTTGGTTATGTTTCTGTAGTGTATATTATACTTGGATTCCTTTATCCTTTTCTCCCTCTCTTCTGCTTCTTCCTTTCTTCTTTCTTCTATAATTTGGTCTGCTGTCATCTTTTCTTATTCCTCTCCTGTTTCTATCTGTATCCTTCCCATTCTCACATCTTCTAGTCCCTTCTTTCTCTTTCTTGTTCTTTTCCCTTCATGGCCATGAGGTGGGATGTCGTGATAGGTGCGGAAGAAATACTCAGATGTATTCAACAATCAATATTTATTAACAGTAATATTCGATGAGTACACTTGTACTAATCCCCATTTTCCTCATTTTCTCCTCCAGTTTCTCTCTGTTTAGTCTGTCGAACGCCGCTCTTAGGCAGGTATATAATTTCCCTCTTTCTTCACCTATGAGGTGGATAGGTCGTGATAGGTACTGAAGGAACATTTGGATATGTTTAACAACCAAGATATTTATTCACACTTATGAGGTGACAGTCCGTGAAGGTGACCGTCCGTGAAGGTGACCGTCCGTGAAGGTGACCGTCCATGAAGGTGCCCGCAAGAAAATACCCTTGATTTTCAACAATAACGTTTATTAGACTCTTAACAATTAACAACAAATAACGTTTAACCACGGTTAACGTTTAGCAACAATTAATAACAAGTAACGATTAAAACTGAACTCTCAAGAGTAGTTTTAACGACTCGTTTCTCTAATTGTGTTTGCTTCTCTTAACCTTTCGCACTTCGCGGCTCGGGGCAAAATGAATCTTTTTGGTTCAAAACCGAACAGATTCTTTCCTTTGTTGCCCCTCGATATCCCCACTACGCGCGCGTTTATCAGAAGTCCGCGACGGTTGCCACGTATGCATTCTAACGAACATTCGGCGAAAAAGTCGTAGGGATATCGATGGTACATTAGGCCTGTCGGCCTTACGCTTTGAAGGTATAGCGCTTTGTGCCGCGAAGCCGTTGGAAATTTCCGTCGTCGAGTGTCGCCACATCTAGCTGCTTGTCTGTGATGTGGTTTATTACATAAACCGTATCGGTCACTTCTCTTCCTTTTCTGAATCCGAATTGGCTCTCTCCGTTTCTTTTCAATCTCTGCCTTCAGTCGTTCGTCCAGTATCCCTGCATGGTAGTGAGTGGTACCATCCGCTTGATGCTCCGATCGAACGGTAGCCGTCCGTATGATGCGTCTGCGCCGGGTTGGACCTTGATGATTCTGCCCAGTGGCCATTGCATTGGGGGAACGTTGTCTTCTCTGAGAATGACGATGACGCCTTCTCGTATGTCGTGACTGCCCTTACTCCATTTGTTTCGGATGTTCAGCTCGTTCAGATACTCTCGATGCCAGTGGCGCCAGAAATGTTTGAGTTTTTGAATATGTTGCCAGCTGGAGAGACGATTGGATGGAGTGTCCCTGAAATCTCGTTCTCGGAAACTTGTTAATGAATCACCGAAGTGACCGAGAGTAAGGACAAGAAGATCGTTTTGGTCTGATGATATTGGAGTCAGCGGACGGGAGTTGAGGATAGACTCGATTTCAATGATGAGTGTGTTGAAGTTTTCAAATGTTAAGAGCTCGTTACCTACGATACGTCTGAGATGTGGTTTGAAGGATTTCACTGCAGCCTCCCACAACCCGCCGAAGTGATGTGAGTTGGGAGGAATGAAGCGCCATTCGATCCGTCGGTCGGTTAAAAAGGACTGAACCTTTACCTTATGATCGTCGGACTGCAGAAGGTTTCAGAGCTCTCGTAATTCGTTGTTGGCGCCAACGAAGTTGGTACCGTTGTGTAGATAGAGTAGTAAATCGGCCGATTTGAAAGCCTCGTCTCCGATGCAAGGAGGTAATTTTGTCTGTGTTCTCCATTGGTATAGTAGATTGTGAAGACAATGCAATAAACGAGCTTACCTCGTGGTTGTGAGTTTAAATGTTACTCGTCACCGTGTGTGTCTCGTTTGACGTGTAAGACGTGTTCTTGCGGAAGTTGACCCTCTAGTTGTTGGCGCGAGGCTGCGTGGTTGCGTTCTTCAACCACCGGGTTATGCCTCTTCAAAAAACTGATGGACTCTGACGTTACTGACTTCGCTGGAGTGGTAACGCTTCTGCTGCTGTTTGTGTTGGATTCACGTGGCACTGTATGGCAGTGGGTGTCACTGGCGTGCACTTTTCACTTGACACGTGATCCGGTTCGAAGGACCAAAATGATTCGACCGGTTACGTGTTCACACTTTTCACTTGCCACTGAATCCGGCTCAAGGGACCAAAATGTTACGATCGTTCGCGGAGAGACGCGGTCGCTAGGAAAACGCGTCAGCGAGAGGCGTAAATTCTCGCTACGATTCGGTTAATCGACGCCGCGAAATAGTCGTTCCCCTGTTTCGATTAAGATAATAGAGGTGGTTCAATGAATGTAACACTGTATAATAAGTTATAAATCACAATTTATTCCAACAACTTTGTAAGGAAGATAGTTACGCTGGTGCGTATGTATAAGATAAGTGAGTGGCTGCTCTACGGGTGTAAGCCCGGTCAAAAGATGTTGACTGTTTGAAAGATGGAAAATCAGTGCAGTTCGGTGACGATGCTGTGGTGGAGGAAAGCTAAGGATGGGTGTGTCTAGCTCATGGGACCATCGGATTTGTTGGTGACGATTTTGGCTAAGAGAGTGAGGGAAATAGGCTTCGTTGTTAATTGGTTATTTACTATGGTGATGGATGAAGAAGGATGCTAACCGCCCTCGAGATAAATTCCTGAGATTTACGGAGGGCACTTGAGACTATTGAGGGTACGCAGTAACGATCCGAAGACATCTGGCTGCCATCTTGCCCGAGGTGTGTGGCCTGGTTTAGAGTGTTGTCCGACGCAACATCTTCTCTCTCCTCCGTTATTTTCTCTTCCTCTCTATGCCCCGTTTTTCTGCCCTCTTTTTGCTCTGTCCCTTCTAAAATTTCCATAAAGTGATTTTTCCACTCTTCTTCGCTTATATCCTCATCTATACCATCTCTACTTCTTCTGTATTTATTTATATATTTCCACGCTTCTTGTTCTGTTTTGATCCTCTTTATTTTCTACATTTCTTCTTCTTCGTGTCTTTCCTTTTTTTGTTTACACCACTGCTTGAATGGCTTTTTTCCTCTGTGAGCGCTTCTCTGCTGCATTTTCCTTTCATAAACTTTGTCATCTTCCTTCTCATCTCTCTTTTCCTTTCTTTCCACTCCTTGTCGTACCACACTTTCTCCCCCATGCCCCATTTCCTTATCTTCACTTTCTGCTTAGGCATTGCTTCATTTATCTTCTTTTTGATTTCAGTTCACATTTCCTCTACTGTTCTTCCCTTGCAGGTCCAGCCTTTACATTCCTCCAGGTATTTTTCCACACTTTAGTTTGTTCATTCCCTTTTCTCCTTCTCTTCTTCTTTCTTTTCCTCACTTGTTGTAATTCCTGCCCCCTATTTCTATTTCTAACGGCATATGGTCCGACCCTGTTCTTTTTCCTACTTTCATGTCGATTATTTCTTCTGTCGTCTCCTGATTTCCAATCACATAATCTATTACTGAGTTTCCTCCCTCCCCATATATGTCCACTCCTCCCCTTCTTTATCTCTTCCAGTGATTATCATCCAGCTTCTCTCTTCCAGGTACTTTAGCAGAGTTGCATGCCCAAGTACTTTTCTAGTACTGTTCTATCATTGATCCACGTAGGGCAGTGGTACAACGCATGCTCCGCATCATTTTCTTCAGCATTATAATCCCAGCATCTTGAGTGGGCCTCCTCATTAATAGCCTTACGATATACGTTAAATATTCCATGTCCTCTCAAGTTCTGCATGGTAAAGTCTTCAATATTCCTTCTGTACTTCTTTTAAAAATACAAGCGTCATTTATAAGTCTCCTTGTCCAATTATCCTCCCTGTAATATCTCCATTCTTCTCTCCACTTTTTCTCCATACGTTCTTCCACTGTCCTAATCCTTTCTATAAAAATTGAGGCGGTTCCTGACCTAGAACGGGTGTTATATCGCTCCTGTTATTCTACCCTTCTTATCTCATAGTTTTCCGCCTGCAGCTGTGTTTTAAAATATATCGATATAGTGCCCGTAAGCATACACAGTGCTGACACGTGTTGCTTGCTGTCTCCCGGTTCCAGCAATTCTGTTGTCGTTATTTTTAAAGATCAAACTACGTTACGTTTTGTTTCTTTCGTCGTGAGTGTTTGTTGTTTTCTTGATAGTTTTGTATTTTTATTTTGTTTACCCGGAGTTTGTAAATAAAGTCCCGCGGGGCCTTGTTTACTTCTGTGATCACGAATCTTCGTGTAGTATTCAGGCCATGCCAAGTCGTAAATACGAACAACGTCTTCCTCTAATATCTTCCTCTAGCGTTGACTTGCTAAGAGTATTTTTATTTGCATATTGTTTCAAAAAATTTACCAATATCATGTTATTTAAACACCTATGGACCATATGCAGTTACCATTACTTCGCATAAATCAGTATAAACGTTATTTTGAAGTACTATTATATCATGTGTCACTGCATAAATCTTCTGATATTGCTTCAGCATTTCTGTTGTATACAACAGTATTGGTGTGCTGTTTTAATCGAGATTTTAGTTCACATGGAACCTAAATCACAAGAATAATAAAAAAAGAAAAATGTTACTTGCTTCCGGAAACGACGAAATAAACCACTACTTTTATGGCGTTTACGGGCCCAAATTGGAAAATGTGGACGAATTTTGGATCTATGTTATTATCGTTTTTGGCTGAACTTTGCTTTAGGGCAAAACCAAAAATTAATCACTTTTTTGCAGTCTATCAGTTTTCAAAACGGGGAAATGTAAAATTATGTAAAATTTGTGTGGTATTTTACACTTTATTTTAGCAATAAATTGGATTCTGGATCTTTCAATGAGTACCGTTTATGGAGCCACTGACTGCGCGTGGATGGTAATCATTTTGACCTATTGAGTCAAACGTGTTTGATTACATGTATTTTGTATACATGTATTTGGTTACATGTATTTGGTTTTTCATTCTGACGACTCAAGGACACTTGTATACAGCAAACCCGGATTAGTTCGATTACTTTTTTTTAAAAAAGGCTGTAATATTACTGTTTTTTCATACTCTTTTTTTGTTTTCGGCAAATTGAAGTGTTGCATAAGTAATCTATGAATTGAAATATTTATTCCTTTTTTTAATAAAAATCATTAATATTGCAAGTGCCTGGTCTTATCCGTATGTTCAGGTTAGAGAGTTCTCCCATTACTGGTGAGATCCACCTTGAAGAACGGTAAAACCTGTTGCTATTTGATGCGACCGGTACACAGGTGCTGAATCTTCTTTGGAACATGTACCCACCAATTATTTCTAATTTTCCATTCATCTTAAAAAAGTGGCAAATCCGAAAAATCGGATATCCACCCTTAGGAACTCGCTTTTCAACATCGTTTCAATCATCGATCTGTAATAGAACTTTATTAAGTAAACTTATTTAAGTATTTTTCTACAAGTCTGTGCATGCATCCTCCTTTTTTTCCCAGAGCTGCCTTTATGCTCTAAAGAAACTTGGTTACATTAAGTTGAATCTCGAGACAGTTCAGTAAAAGTTCGCGTGAACGGCGCATTGCAACAATATCAGTGTCAAGGCCTGTAGGTAACAGTTTTTTCCAATGCGTCCAAAGAATTCATTTGCGTTTTTTCACCACTGCGTTGTTTTTTCGCTCTCTTTTTATCGTGTTATGCACCTTTTCGCAGTTATCGAATATCTTGCCGCAGCGTCATTTTGCGTTTTCTACCCGTTCTTGGCACATCTTCAGCGAAACATCTCTCTTTGACTGAATCACATGGCATTCTTTTTTTTTTAAGCTAGAAAAATTTACGGAATGTCCAGCTGAACAAATTGTAAACTACAAATTATTTATTATTTATTATTGCTTAGTCCGCGCCTTTCGGCTTTGGACGAACTTTCGGTTTTACATCCCTTATACCTATTTCGCTTCTTATATATCTACCTCCCCTCTTATCCATTCTATTATATTGCACTCCCTTAATTATTCTATCTCTAAAAACTAAAAAACTAGAAAAAACTAAAAACTAATGACTAAAAAACTATTGCAACTTTGCGCTTTTGCCTCCTTGCTGTGCTTCCTTCTTGTCGTTCCGCCCCTTCTTGTATTACCCTTCTCCTCTCTATTATTGCTTTTAGTTCTGTTAGTCCTTCTCTAGTCTCTTTTAGTGTTTTTTCTATATCCTTTGGTCCTCCCGTTATGTCACATTCTTCTGTTACATGTTTCAGGTCTTCTTCTTTCCTTTTACATAGTTTGCATCTTTTTTCTCCTTCTTCTTTCCAGTATTCCTTTGCTTTCCACATCTGAATCTTGCTAATATTCTTCTGTCCTTCCACTTCATCCTCCCTTCTGAGTACTTTGGTAATACTTCTTTGGCGATTTTTCTGTAATGTATGTTATATTTGGATTTCCTTATCCTTTCCCCCCTCTCTTCTACTTCTCTCTTTCTTCTTTCCTCTATAACTTGGTCTGCTGTCATCCTTTCTTGCTCTTCTCTTGCTTCTATCTGTGTCCCTCCATTTCTCACCTCTTCTAGTCCCTTCTTTCTCTTTCTTGCTCTTTTCTCTTCTTGGCCATTTCCCCAGTTTCTCTCTCTTTCCTTTATGCACTCCTTTGCTAGTTCCTTTTTTGATACTAAGGCTTTCTCGTCATACCTTGCTGCTCTTTTTAATGCTTTTTTTTGATTTATGTTAGCTTGCATTCTTCTATCAATATATATTGATAGAATTTGGTGTTGTCATATCTAAACCTAAGATCAATTTCACATATCTTCTTTGTATTCTATCCAGTCTTTCTTCCATATTCCAGCCCCATACCAAACCGAAAGTCCTCAAACTACAAATTAAATAATAAAAAAAGCATCTTTCTGACTCCCATTTTCGAGAGCTTATATTTTCCAGGCATTGCAGACAAGGAATATCCTTTTTTTCTTCGCTGAGAGATCCTCAATCTCTATAGTTCTCTTAGTTCTCTACTGCTTACCATAACCAATAAAATATTACCGTTATTATTCCAAAGTAGATTATAAATACCGATGAAAGTAGCGCAAGTGTTCTAATATATTTAAAAAACAGTTTCACAATAAATATTGCAATAGTTCTTTACAAAAAACCAAGAATTATGCAATCGTTGACTTATCTTCCGACGATGGAACTCGTTCTTTCTACATTTTTGACTTGTATGAGTATGAGAATTTTTTGCCAAAACAAATGATATATATAGTATCGTTCAATTACTGATTACATTGATATAAACTATCTTATACTTTTATTTGCGATATTTTATACATAAAAATATTTCTTGCATCGTATCGTACAATTTTAAATTACTCTCAGTGTTATAAATAATTCTGTATGATAGTTATGTAATTATTTCATTCTGATCGGTTGTAATTAATTGTAGATGATTCTCATATATAAAAGCACTGACACAACAGATGATGTATAGAGGTTGTGTTGCTTTAAACAAGAGACATCCTACTTTTTTACATTGGTTACTTGTATTTTCCATTTTTTCTAGTAATATTATTATTCGTTATAGTGCAACCTGACACTACATTTGATACAGACTACATCATGACGCATGTTAAGGACTCCAAGGGGAAATGTTAACATGTTCTACAAGGGGAAATGTTACATATATTTTATAAATTATATATATATATATATATATATATATATATATATATATATATATATATATATTATGCTAAACGCACTGGGAAGATCGCTGTCATATGTTGTAGAATATTATATGATTAATATTATATGAAATTTATGGAGGGAAACATAATAGAATCTTGTTATATCTCTTATTAATTGCTATTGACGTGTTTTGATAGCAGAGTAATAAAGTACAAGTCTACTCAATATTTTATTGTTTTATTCCTTAATGAATTTTGGAAATAAGTCTTCCCTCATTTGTTAGTAGAAATGGAAAGATAACAGTATAATTGCTTAGAAGTTCTACGAAATATAACACAAACAAGAGCAGAGAGCAATCGCTTTGCCAAAAATTTGTTTGCTAAAATAGTAGATTTTGCGATAAACCGTTCAACGTATTTTGCAGCGATATAACATTTGCAACACTGCAACGTTAGATATCATTCACGTCTCAACGTAAAGAACAATGTATAGAATTCATAAAGATACGTGCACAGTATACAATGCAGGAAACATTAAAGAAAAATTGTACTTAGCGATGAAAAAGCAATCCGTCTAGTTGGACGGAATTGTAGAATATGCAAGAAGTTTCTAGCCAACAATGTACTATATATTATGTTGTAATTTGTCGTATATCAACATATGTTGGAAAATCTATAACAAATCTAAAGATATTGATATTGGTCGAGAACTTTATGCAGATTGACCAATGACACAGCAACGTGTTTTGAACTTGCAATATCTATTTATACGATGAGGAATTTGAATAGTTTGAAGAACTCATACTCAGAGTAATCAGGCAATAAAAATAAATGGTGCAGTACAAAACGATCATTAGTAAAAGAAAACGAAGAAAACATAAAAGTGAAAAGATTAGAAACGATAAACTTGCGTTTTGAAGTTTGAGACGGAAACGGAAAGAAGATGCATGTGATATCATATGTGAAATCAGATGACCACGTGAACAGAACACGCGAAGGAAATGGATCCAATTATTGCTGTCAGATATACAATGCAGTACACATCAATTTTCTAATCATGAAGAGGAGATTTTCATTATTTCACAAACGAATACATTTGTATACTTGGAATCTAGAATTGTGCTTTATCTGTAAAATATATGTCCAGAATTTTAACATATTTCTCTTGATACAAGGATTGTACAATGTAATATAGTAACAGCAATAAGAAATAATATCAAGTTTCAATTTGGATAAATGAACAAATGAAACATTTGCTTGCCTAATACTTACAAATAAAGCTATACGCAATGAGATCGCAATCAATGGAAAAAGGTTGTAAGATGCAAAAGCTTCTGGAAGAAAGTTGATGAACATCTCAAAAACATTCAAATATTGGATATCTTAAACATGTCCGCACATTTATCGAGAAGTAGGTTGTTCATGACACATTTTCTATAGGCGTATTTGCATTTTGTTGCATAGAAAAATGCAATTCGCATAATTTGATCTCCAGTTGCTGAACACGAGCACAAAATTTCACCGCTATGATTACAAACAACACACTCCGTAATTTCTCCATACAATAATCTTTGTACCGTTGGAAACTAACTATAATAATATTATAGGTGACAATACAATCAATACGATACAGTGCAGCGGATGCAGTGGATGCTTTGTCAACAGCTATGTTTCTCACCAAAACACAGATGTCGAATTCATTCAAATTTTATAGCAAATGTCAGTATTATTTCAGAAATAATATAAATAATAAAAATAAAAAGTAAATAGTTTTTAAAAGTTTATAATTGAATAATAGAAGTATCTAATGCTTCTTTCTTCTCGGGCTTCTGGCGACAGTTTTATTCACAAATCCTTCGAGATTTGCAAATATGAAATTACTGCATTCAAGACTGTCAGTAGACAACATGCAAAGAAAATCTTGAAGACAAACAATAAAAAAAAAAAAAAAAAAAATTGACACAGTCAACACAAATAAAAAGATCATTTAAGTGAAAACATATTTAGCGTTTTCACTCAAGGATGAAATCCTTATATAAAAACTACAACTCTGCTTATAAGTGCAATTTCAGCTTGGATTTAAGGATCCTGTAAAATATCCTTTTTAACATCCGAATCTATTGAAACAATCGCCTCATAAAAACTTCCTTATAATATATGGAGCATATTATCCTGAACATCGAGAAGCTTTTTGTCAAGTGTTCTACCAATTTCTTAAACTCAACTCAGTTTGTGAAACTACTTAAGCAAATGTTGCATCGCATTACGCTAGTAAATTTAGATGCCCAAAATTTTATCTATATGAACGTTTGCTGAACTCGATGTATTTATTACCGTTATGAAACATTTGCACGCTTTAATAGGAATACTCTTGAGATGACGATGCGTAAAGAAAAATGTATCAGAATTTCTTCAATCTCTTTAATGACCGAATGGCGAATACGTATTGAAGTCGTGAACAAGTATCCGCAAAAGTGACGACACGTTCAGACAAGATTGCTCGTTAGGAATCAGTGCAAAAAATGAGTCTCTAAGTAGATAGAAAAAGAAGAGGGAACAGATAGAACACAAATATCACAGTCATCCGTGTTGCGTGACGATTAACTATACCGTCCTTGAAGAATATTGTAACAGATTCCGGTGTATTTGACAATATTATATTTCGTTGTATACTATTTCATCGATCACTTATTTCCATCAGAACAGACAGAAGAACAGATACTTATCGTGATCTTAACTTCAGAAAGGAGGAACTTCCTGTGATATAAATTCGGAGCAGGAACATATATGAACCTGTGTCATGACTTCTCCATTGTTAAATTAAACGTTGTTTAATCTAAACGAAATTTATATTCGAAAACGTGGCAAGTAAGAGATGAAACAAAACGCAATTTTCAGAAAAAAATTTAATTAATTTAAGCAGTGAATAGAATTAGTAATGATATAGTGCTATAAACAGTCATAGATATATCAGTTTAATATATGGAAGATAAGAAAAGCATGTTAGTCGCATTGAACGGAGAGATCCTTTCAACGTGATAATGTTCGATACACTTAAATTTACTGAAACTATTATCTTTTTGAAAATATTCAAACCTTGATTTGTTTCGCAAATTTAACAGATCTGAGTATTACGGAAAGTGTTCGGATAGATTTAGTCAGGAGTGTTTTCACAAAAGGAAGTCAATCATTTCAAGCAGTAAGATTAAATTCAATTATGAAGTTCTAGGAAAATAATATAATTTAGCAGAAAGATATTCGAAAACTAAGTATATAATTGAAATATAATAAATATCTTACAAGGGAACTAAAACATGAAATATTATAAATAGCGAATAATATATTCGTTCTACAACACATATTAAATAACGTTTCATATAATTTTGTTACCTCCGGCTTACATTCTATTTATATTTTCCTCTATAATTTTCACAACGTATTTATGAGTTAAATATATTCTCATAATCTATGTTCTACTAGCGATTTTCTATATGTTCAATGAGGTGTGCAATATAGAAGATGTATAGAAAATATATGTTTTATTTTTCTACAGCTACAAACTAGAATATCGAGCATGTTATCTCTTTCCTACGGATTGCAAATTGATAAATTGTAATTAATGAATTGATAAATTGATAAATTGTAAAAGCATCACGACTAATTTCACCAGTCTAGCACTTGTTCAAGATTTGTCAACCTTCGAACGAGCAAACGCAGATGAACTGTTACAGTAGCGAACACGCGATAATGGAATGCCCGAGCGAGATACACCCGAGCTTTATATTTAGTTTTATTGTGGATCCAATCTTCATCGGTCCTATTTATATAGATCTCGATTGTTCTGGATTACCTGGAACGTAGTGTAACGTCCATACAGGTTACTGTGTCTGTTATTGATAACGTCGTTCCCCAAAGGCTGGTCATGTGTTCAAGAGTACTATGTGCGAACGTGTTCTTGAGCAAACTTCTTCGGCAAACTTTTATGGCCGTTGCTCGCGAATACTGGTAGTTCACGTTTTCAGACCCCACGAATTTTATCCTACGTACCTAGATAATCTGACTAAACTCGTGTCATAATGATATAATAAGAAATGTGAGAAAACTCAGTAATTCAGTATCAGATGAATGATGTTAAAAGATGATCATTCGGGTTTTTTATTTATTACGGAACGTCATGAAGGAATGGGAAAGAAGAGATGTATGTATGAAAATTATAACTAAACGGAAGTATTCTTCTCCGGAATAATCAGTTTTTATAACTTTAGAAATAAACGTCTTATTTTTTAATATATACACAAAATGTCTTTTATATATGTCGGAGATGAAAGGACATCGAGGCCCCCCCTTTGGAACTTCGGGATAATCCCCTAATACCGTAATCTAGATTCTATCATAGTCGTAATTAAACAATTGTCGTCTTTCGATCCGATTGTATTTGTTCGTGATTTGTGATAATGAACTTGGCTCGATGCGACAGCCAGTCACCGAACGTAGCCGCGGTCACGGGATGTACGCTTTGTCTAACAAAGGTACGGAGTAATTCTATAGCTCTCCTTAAAAGAAATATTTGTAGCGGCACGCGACAGTAAACATTCCAACGGTTTCTGTCCCGTGGCTCACCACATGCAGATCCTATCCTTCGGGTATGATGGATACCAGATGCCGACACGTCTCCACAGTACGTGATCAGCTAGCCCGAGGGCCGTTATAAACACTAAGATCTAGTTATCTAAAGTCCTTCAAACAGACGAACAGTCTTTGCCCCAACTACGGGAAGATAGGGAAGACCTATTTTTTCAACGAACGACGTCTCCCACTAGGAACTTTCCCTCGAGGGCGGCTAGCATCGTTTTCTAACCACCGATGTGGAGATTGACCAATTAGCAGCAACGCTAATTTTCCTTACTTTCCGAACGAAGGCTATCCCCGACGAATCCGATGATCTCATGTCCTTAGACACACCCCATCATAATTTTTCCTCCGTGGCATCGTTGGGGCGGAAAGCCATTCTCTCTCGCGATCTCATCGACGAAAAGAGTAACCCCTTACGACCAGTGAATATTACGCGTCCGACTTAGATTTTGTGAGCACGTTCATCTATCATTCCGTCGACCGCGGATTCGTTATTGAACCTAGGATTATTGTCATTAGTTTCTCGAGTATCTAATTATCACGGTTACTTGTCCGGTTCTATGATAATCGTATTTGCACTAGTCGATGTCTTCTCTATTGCATAACGACAACGTGTAACCCAAACGAAGATTCGTTTCACGCCCCTAACCCTAATTCTTAATGTAAACCCGACATATACATATATCCAATTTATTTGATTTAATTTATATCTTGGGAAATAATAATGTAAAAAGAATTCGGCTTCGTCAAAAATGTACTCCGTCTGCACCATTCAATTTTTCCTATCTATAGCACAATAAATTTGACAAATTAAAGTTGAAATATCTCTTAAACCCCTTTTATATAGGGATTTTTATCCATTAACTACCGCATAAAAATTATTATATTAACATATTATATGTTATATATTAATATATAATGTGTAATAATTAGTAGATATCTTAATGTATACATATTTTTAATTTTTTTATTGTTACTGAAATTACAGTTATTGAAGTGTGCTATTCATTAAATGTGTTCAGGGAAAGTTCGGTCACCGAGATCACGCTGTTGAACAGTTTGCGAACAATCATTGGATATATGGAAGGAATTACGGTTTAGGACCTGCATAGCCAAATTTTTATGTCCTCTGTTTGGAACCAACTCTATTCTATTCGCGAACAAAGATTCACGATGGAAGTATCCGTCAGAGAAGTTGTCCTCTGCAACTTTACATTGTGAACAGTCCTTGAAGCTGTTTGCGAAGTAACAGCAAGCAAAAGAGTTCTATTCGAAAACCAATTGGGGGGCAATTTACGAAGTTCAGTGTTTGGCCAGCGGGCACTGATCTTTAGACGAGCGCTTTACTCCAATGGTATCTCGTAAGATCGAGAGTGGTTAGCGATCGTGGGCGTGTAGAAATTTACAGGTTACTATCTTTAAAGAGATTTATCAAAGAACAGAAGTATCAAATAACAATATTTGTACAAGGAATATAGTAATATTAATAGAATAGCTAAAATGGCAATCATTTTAATCATAATAATATACTATAATGATGGAAGCTAGAACACAAAAGTTTATAATATTATGAAAGGCTTTCGAATATGTAGAATAATTGAAATCCTTAAAATCTGTTTTATCAATCAATCCGTAGATAGACCTTAAATGGCAGACCCAGCAGAACTTAGAACTGAACTCTGCTCCTCTCTAGCTCATTAAATTTTGGGTGATTCTTGAATCAACGTCTGTGTTTAACCTGAAGTAAGTCTTTAAACCGCAGTGTTGCTAATTTGTTGCTAATTTATATATACAGTTACGTGCAAAAGTTTTTGATAACATCGTTTTACGATAGAAATCTTATAATATAATGGAGTTAATTTGCTCTTTGTCGTAAAATATTGTTGATATCTTGTAGCTATGCCTTTCGCAAGGATAATAGCAGCAACGTGGCCGGTTTTCTTTAGAGCATTATTTTGGCCAGGCCAGGTCAGAATTTCTTTGTCTTTGAAGGTAACTAGTGTCTAATAAGACATTTTCTGAGCGCCGACGTTGACATGCGAATGACATCTCATTGTCCGAGCTTCTCTGAGGCACTGCGATCTCTTCCCAAATTCATTGCCGGAATGACGAGACCTCTTGGAATGATCCACACCTCTTGAAGTCGCCCTAAGGTTGGACTCGCCACTGTCGCCTGGAAGAGATTAACCTCATTTTCGAGGATACGCATCGTTTCACGCAGAAGCGCGTATATTCTAACCGGTCGTACTTTATGGGATGGCTGCCTGAGCCTATGAACATAGGTAGCCTTCAGGCCTTTAGAAGGAGTGACAGCTGCACCTCCTCTATCTCCCGCATAATCTCAGCGCCAATGTCGGTAGTTATTCGGACAATTATAGCGCTCTTGACATTGGATACCTGTTCAGAGTCGTCCCCAGAAAGGATAATATGACGACTTAAACTTGTTTTATTAGTTATCAAATGTCCATATCGTAAATTATTATGATTAGTTTATTAATGATAAATGGATTAAACAGATGTTAATTAAACAGAAAACAGTGGTTATTAAACATGACCCAATTGCAATAAACGTATACTAATTAAAACAATTAGATAATTAATTAACAATTTTCGTCAACGCAAATTCAACTCTCTTTTAACAACACTATCTTGATAACGCAATCCGCACTCTCGGACTTCTCAATTCATACTCCTGTTAATTCGTTTATCGTCCCCTAGCATCCCCTTGTCTTTTGTCATAGCCCCAGTACGCATATGCTGAGCAACCGCTTGTTTATAATTCACACCTAGGCAACCGCTTGTTTACGATCCGCACAACACCCCTTAGGCCCCTCGTTCATGATACTACTTTCGGCCGTACCTGACAATCACATCTGCCCTCGGATGTGCTCATCATCACTAATTTCACCCTCACCTCTGACTTCAACAACGTCCCACCATTTCATGCGATTAGCCGCCGTGGTTGTTGTTCGTGACCCTTCGTGTTCGCCCTCTCGTTGTACCACATAGCAGTCATTCCGCAAGACTTTTACCACGCGGTACGGCCCAAGGAACTGCGACTGCAACTTCGGACCAGGACCTGCGTCCTCTCGATCGCCACTAAATCTCCTGTCTTATACGCTGTTGCCTCTTTACGTCTCTTGTTAAACGTCCGTCTGTTTTTAGCTTGAATTTCCTCGATCCGTTTTTTTGCCTTTACGCGTAGCTGATCTCGCTCCTCCTAGAACATCACGGCTCACTCGTCTTCGATCAGCTGCGCGCATTCTCATCCGCGTTCCAAACAAGAGTTGGAACGGGGTAACATTCGTACTTCTGCTGGTGGTTGCGTTCAAATACCTTTGCGCTATCTCTAGGTGTAACCACTTGTCTGGTGTTGGCGGAGACAAATTCGTCAATAGGGGAATAAGCGTCCGTTTCACTCTTTCTACTTGTGCATTGTAGTCCAGCGGTGCTGTATACCTTTCTCATTCCAATAATCCTCAAAGGCAACGGCTGTGAATATCGTCCCGCGATCCGAGATAATTCTTCTCGAATTTCCGAAACCTACAGACTGCTTCCTCAAATGGCGAATAACTTCCGCAGAACTTGTTGATTTTGTGGAATACAACCAAACGAACTTTGTGAAGGCATCAATCGCCACGAAGATATACCGGTACCTTTTCTTCGTAGATGGCAATGGTCCAAGATGATCGACACGATAAGTGTCAAATGACAACTCCTCCTTGTCAATAGGGTTCAGGAACTCCTCTCGTTTTCCTTATTTTTTCTCCGCAAGGATACAATCGATGCAACTCTGCACTACCTTATCCACCTTCTCGCGCATGCCCACAAACCGATAGTCCCTTTTTAATAACGCTTCCGTTTTAGTGATGCCCAGATGGCCGTGTTCGTGAGCTCGTCGAACCACTTGAGTCTGCATTGACTTTGGCACGCCCAGCAATGGTATCTCCTTTATTTCTTTGTACAAAACTTCGTCCTTTGAAACGTATCCGCCAGCTTCGTGCTGTTCGATGTTGTCCCGGATCTACCGCAGATTATCTTCTTGCAAATGCGGCTTCCTTAGCCGTGCAACAATCCTTTGTTCGTCCTCGTCTAGCAGCATGACCATGAGCAACGGATTTCGACTTAGCGCGTCGATGTGCAGTATGCTCCTCCCTGGCCTAATTGAATTGCTCTAAAAGAATTGCCCACTTCGCAACACGCTCTGGTCCTTCTTCTCCTCCTTCCTTCCCTTTTTCTCCTGACCTCCATCTCCCTTTCTTTAGAAAGCCGGCATTTCATCGCCTTTGTGCAGAAATCATAAAACCTATTCCAAAACCGCTCCTCCGCGGCCATCTTCTCAACGGCCCGGTTCTCCAATTTAAAGTCTTCACCGATCGCGACCTTTAACTCCGTTCTCTCCTCCGTCCATCTAGGGCACCAAAAGAGCACATGTTCGGCGTCATCCAGCACCGCACCACAATCCCAACAACTGGTGTGCGACTCTTTGCCGATCCTATGACGGTACCAGTTAAAGATACCGTGTTACGTAAGGATCTGCATCTGTATGGTAGTTGATCTTCCTCTTTCTTTTGTAAAAGATCAGCGGATCTTCTACCAGTCTCGTAGTTTAATTGTGGGGTTGTGGAACGCCCACTCCAATCTCCACCTGTCCTCTGCCTCCGTCTCCAAATCCTTCATTTCTTCTTGCCCAACATGTGCCATTTCTTCAGGGCTCTCGTTGATCCGCCTCTTCACTCCATACTGCTTCCACCGCAACCATGTCTTGATGTAAATCGGCATGCTACCGGTAAGCACACACAGACCCCCATGTGACACCGTACGGTAGGCGGTAGACATACGGATCAACGCCGCCCTTTATGCCCTTCTCATGATCGTCCTATTTGTTTCTCTTCCCAGGGAGGAGGCCCATATCGGTGCGCCATATAGAACCACAGACTCCCAGATACCATAATACAGTCTCCTGACTAAATCGTTGGGCCCGCCGACGTCTGGGAGTAGGCTCCGTATGGCGCCCAAGAACCGTTCCGCTTTATCACAAACTGCTTTGAGGTGGGGGAGAATCCCCTAGCACTATCCAACACTACCCCTAAGTACTTCACAACACGGCTAGTGGAAATCTCGCCCCCATCCCCCACGTCGAAGTTAAAAATCGTCGGTATCCTCTTCCTTGTTAAGAGGATAACCTCCGTCTTCTCCCTGGCCAGATGCACTCCAGTCTCGCAGCACCACCTAGTGGCCAAGGCTATGATCGCCTTTATCTTCTCATTGACTCAGAGCTTGAGTAGAACCGCCAGATCGTCGGCGAACGCTACTGCTTCGGTATCCTTCTCCCGGTCCAGCGCTTCCAGCACCTCGTCATACACGAGATTCCACAGTAACGGTCCTAAGACCGATCCCTGCGGAACCCCCGCGTAGACGTTCCTCCCTGCGACACCGTCACGACAGTGTATCAGTATTCTCCTCTCAGCCAGATAGTCCGCTAACAACTCCTGTAGCCGTCCCGGTAGCCGTCTCCTTCGATCCTCCTCCATTATCCTCTCCCACCTTAGAGTGTAGAAGGCGTTCTTCACATCAAGGGCGACCAGAACACACGCCAGGCCCTTCCTTCTGCACTCTTCAGCAACTGCGACCGTCCTATCCAGGCCTTCAAGAGTCCCCCTCCTTTGTGAAGAAAGCCATACTGGTCCCTATGAAAGGGATCCAGACCAACGCTCCTTTCGATGAGCATTTTCAGCGTGTGCTTCCACACCTTTCTCAACGCCGACAGTATGCTAGACTCATGTGCAGCCCTTCGCCGCATGCCGTCTCGTCCATTTTCGTCATAGACTCCGTCATATTTGTTTAAAAAACCCTCTACATCCATCTCTTTTGTCAAGTATTTAAAGACGCCACCCTCCACTCGCTTAATATTATCCCTAAACTTATGCTCAATATAAAAATGGTCAGAGGCTGAGTACCAACCTAGGACCCTACTCCCCCTCCAACTCAGCCTTATTCGTCTATTAACACTAAGTATATCCGGGAAACTAGTCCTTTCATTTCTCAGAAAGGAATAGTTTCCCGTCGTCCTAATAGCTATAAGCTCGTTCCTCGTTGTAACGTCCAGCAGACATGTTCCCCTACGGTCCGTCTTAGACCCCCCCCCCCCACCCCCACCGAGGATTTCGCATTAAAGTCACCGGCAACCATAATCGCCGGTGCTCTTTTTCTCCCGTCCTTTATGATCCCTTCCAGTTCCTTCAAATAATCGTTGAACTGGCCCTTACTCTTATTAGGGGAACAATACCCACTGACGCAAAATACGTCACAAACCCTGAACCCTACAATCCCTACATTTCTTATCAGGGTCTCGCTTGCCGCATGTTTTCCATTAAACAGAGTGACCCATATCGATGCATCCCCACCCTCGTCATTAAACCAAAATGGCAACTGCCTATAGGGATCGGAGATGACCACAATGTCCACCCTGCTTTCGCATACGCACTGCATCATTAGGTCTTGCGCAAGCCTGCATCTATTTAGATTTATTTGTAGAACCCTAACTGGGCCCCCGTCTATTCCTAACACCTAAACGCTCCATAGGGCACGCCAACGAACCCGTTACATGCCTTGCATTTATGCCACCATGTTTCAGACACATTGCGCATCTCGGCTCTTTATCACAATCTCTCATTATATGCTCAGCGCTGCCGCTCCTCCTACACAACTCCCTGCCATGACATGCAACAGTACACCCTGCCGCCACATGCCCCAACATGTGGCACCTATAACAACGCCGAATATTAGCTAACTGCCTTACAGAAGCTATCGTTAACCCCGTTCTCAGCCTCCTCTCTCTCGTCACTAGGCACTCCACTCGCTGGGCGGACCACCACCGCCTCTTGCGTGCCCCATGGTGCCGCTTTTATAGATTTGACTTCTATATCCGCATTCTCCTCAATTGCCCACTGCGACCTGATCTCGTCCACCAGCTCTTCTTTGCTGGTGAGGGGATCGATGTTCCTTATTTGTAGGGTCGCCCTGTTCACCAGAGCGGCCATCTTCGTACTATCACTCAAGGCGGCTCTCAATTTGGCCGCCTCCTCACTAACCACCACCGTCCTATCGAATTCAATTAGGCCCGCTCTCGTCCTACGGACCCCCGTGGCTCCCTCCAATGAACTCCTCACCTCCATTATCCTCTTATAAACATGAAGCCATTCGCAACCTTCCCTTCCTCCACCTTAATTAGAATGGCTTCCTTCCTCCTCCTGTTCCTTGATACGCTCTCTCTTCGGCACCAACCTGCCGTTTATTTCCCGGACGCACCATCGGGGTAGCTTGCTCTAAGGAAGCTTTCCTCTTCCTCTTCCTTTTTTCTACCCTCATCCACCCTTCGGAGTCCTCGCTGAAGTCACCCCTTATCGCTCTGTTCTCCCTCCCACACGCCTCGGCGTATGTGACCTCTCCTCTTCGGGGCCTCTTATACTCCCCAACTCTCATAATTTCAGCCGGCGATACTATCTTTCTTTTTGGGTATCCGCCCTTAGCTATCGTCACTTCTCTCTTCATCTCTGCCCTGTCTGCCCTTTTTTTAACCTCGACAGGCTTTCTCCTTCTCCTTCTTCCTGTTTCCTTGTGATCCCCACACTGCTCCAAGGAAGACAGGATGCTTTTCATCAGGTTGCCATGTCAGCACATGCCCTGTCACGATCAATCCTTTGAAAACTGCGTTTATGAATTTCTGGAAAACAGCTGGTGAATTGCATAATCCGAACGGCACACTAATAAATTCATACTGTAGGAACTGTAAATGCTGTATATTTCCTGCTACTTTCTCCGACATGAACACGAAAGAATCTATTCTTGGGGTCCAACGTACTGAATACTATCGATCCCTGTGACAAATCTAATTGATCCTCGATCAAGGGTAGCGGGTATCTGTCTTTCACTACCTTTCGATTCAGTCGCCTATAGTCGACGCAAATTCTAGTTGAACCATCTTTTTTTTCAATCAACGCGATCCGGCTTGCATAGTCGGAATGTGACTGGCGTATTATTCCGTCATTCAGCCACATTTTGATCTGACCGTTGACTTCGACCTTATCTTGCGGGGATAACCTTCGCGGTCTTTCATAACCGGGTAGATCATCTTGTAATATTAGATTCATTTCAACCCCTACTTCGAGCGTTTTCTGCGGCTTATAATTTCGAATCAGATTCTCTATCGCCTGCTTGTATTGTATATTCGTGATATGGGACAAATCTACCTCATGCCTCCCCCACTCGCAACTTTAGCACTCAAATACCTGAAGGCTCTTTCTGGGATTCTTCCGGGTATCCTTAATTTACCAATTTTTATTGCCGGGTCTTTAATAAACCAGGTGTCTTTTTCGCTATTACCTGGAACATTTGACTTTTCTCTGCTGATATTTTCATGCCCCGACCTCTCCAGGTATTTCTGAAGCTCGTCTATCTGGCTTTGTGCCGCCCTCGTATTTTCACCAAGCAAGACGATATCGTCTGCGAAGGCCAACACAGAGACTTTGTTCCCTTCATTTATATTAATGCCTCCGATATTCTTTTCGATTACTTCAAGCAGCGGTTCGAGACACAAGTAAAATAGCAGCGGTCATAAAGGATCACCCTGCTTGACTCCTCTGAGAACTTCTACCTCGACCTCTATATTATTATTCGCTTTGATCGTAGTTTTACATCCTTTGTACATTTCATTTATAATTTCAATTATGGGGGTCGGAACGCCTTTTCTCGCCAGACATGATTTTATAGCTGAATGGGGTATAGTATCGAAGGCCTTAGAGATGTCCAATATTGTGAAAATTCCCCTTCGATTTCTTTTACTATAATTTAAGGCTGCGCTCATTAGGTCAATATTGATTTTACATCCACTTTCGGATGTAAATCCTTTGTGCCTTTGTTGAGAATTGTGGATCTTTGAAGCCGAAATAATGTTATAGGAACATTAAATGTATATTGACAGTTATTACTAAAATAATGATATATTTATTACATGAACGATTCTATATATATTTATCGATACACACTTGCACGCGTCTCAGAACCTTCTACACCCGACTCTTCATCGACGACTCTTAACCGACTGACTGTTTACATTCCTCTGTTTCGAGACGCTGCGCACACACACATACTTCCACACACTGATATATACATATAAGTATTTCTACTACGCACTTAACTCAGTCCAGCACAGAAAATTACACATATCTCAACACACCTCCTTAATTTTTTGTGCTGCATATTTATAGTGGGTCTCGTTATAACTGTTTTGAAATCGACTTAAATAATTTACACTATAGCTAACGTCTAATCTTGTTCCAGTATTAATATATAACAAAGCTCCTATGAGATTTCTATATCTTATATCGTCTAAAGCTGATTGTGCGGGTTCTAAACTTAAGTTTTGTTCCATTGGTGTAAAATATAATTTACTGTTTTCTATATTATAATGTTTCGCTAATGACTCTATATAACTACTTTGATCCAGTTTCATCTCACACTTCTTATTATCGTATTCAATGTTTATTCCTAAGTAAGTCTTTACCTCACCCAAGTCCTTCATCAAAAATTTGTTTGACAATTTTTTTTAATTTCATCGATTTTTCTTATGTTTTTTCCACATATTAATAAGTCGTCTACGAATAGAATTAAATATATAACATCATCGCTCTCATACTTCATATACAGACAATAATCACTCTTACTTCTTTGAAATCCTAATTTTTTCATATATTCGTCGAAACATTCATACCAAGCTCTTGAACTTTCACGCAATCCATATAACGCTTTTGATAATTTACATACTTTCCCGCTTTTATCGTCGTAACCTATAGGTTGTTTTACAAATACTTCCGATTTTATAGTTCCGTTTAAGAAAGCTGTTTCTACATCCATTTGCATAATCGTCAAACCATATTGACAACAATAAGATAGTAATAACTTCAACGTTTGCATTTTTGCTACTGGAGAGTATAAATCTTCCAGTACTTCTTTTTGTTGGAAGCCTCGAACAACTAGTCGCGCTTTCTTACGATTATCAGATTTATTCGTATATATCCATTTCAAGTCTAATACTTTTTTGTCTTTTGGTTTTTCTACTAATTGCCAGGTCTTATTTTTCATTAAACTATTCATTTCTCGATCCATTGCTTCTTTACATGAACCGCTGTCATCTCCACTTAAAGCTTCTTCATAGGTTTCATAGGACTGTGTGCACTAACTATATTCACATAAATGAAATATGAGCTCGTTTGACCATATCTTTGAGGTTTCTTTCTTTCCCGTCCTGACCTTCTCAAATTACTTTCTGTGTCCTCAAGTTTTTCTTCTGATTCGTTACTTAAATTTCTCTCCTTTTTTATTGCAACCTGCTCGACCTTTTCGTTTACATCCGAATGTTCGTCAAAAACCTTTTCTGTCTCATTGCCTGGTCCATCTTCTCCTCGAAATCCTACTAAATTATCATCTTCACCTATAAATTCTACGTGTCTTGCAATTACAATTTTATTATTAACTAGTATCCTATATCCATTGTTTTCATAACCTACAAGTATCCCAGTGTCTGCTTTTTTGTCCCATTTCGAATTTCTTTTAACTTCGGGTATTCTTACGAAAACTCTACTTCCGTACAATCTTAAATTATTTATATTCGGTTTCCTTTTTAAAAATATTTCAAATGGTGTTTTATTTTCATATGTGTTTGTAACGGTTCTATTTTTTAATTACGCCGCGGCTCTAACTATTTCCGGCCAATATTTAATATTCAGCTTTGAATCATGTAATAAGCATCTAGCGGAATTCATGATTGTTCTATTGTAGCGCTCAGCTGTTCCATTTAACTCGTGAACATAAGGTGGGCATGGTTCTACGACAATTCCCTTTTCCCTAGTTAGATTGTACATGCTTTTGTTCGTATATTCTTTTCCATTATCGTATCTTAATCTCTTTATCTTTTTACCAGTAAGATTTTCGACTTTGTTTATGTAATCAAGGAAGCAATTGTAAACTTCACCTTTTGATTTCAAAGTATAAATCAATGCACACTTACTGTAGTCATCTATAAATGTCAAGAAATATTTGGATCCATCAAACCCGGTATTATTATGAGGTCCATTTAAATCGGTATGTACTAATTCTAAAATCTCGCGTGCTCTTCTACGGTTATTTTGGAAGGGTACATTTCTACATTTTTAGCATGAGATTCTTGCCTTTCAATGTAACTACTTATCTTATATAAACCATGATCTTTGAATGCTATCCCTATCAACTTTCTGTATTTGTTATATATCTTTAAAGTATTTCCTGCTGAGACTATCTTATTTTCATTCGTTACTCTCGCATAGCTAATTAAGTTATTATCCATTTCTTTCACGTAAAATACATTAGACATTGTAATTTTAATCCTCCTTTTGTTTACTTCAAAGTAAGTTAAAATTTTTCCGACTTTTGTTTCTTTTAGAATTCTACCGTCTCCTAACTTCACATTTATCGGGTTTTTTAAATTTTCGTACTCAACAAAATAAGAGTCATTATTTATAATGTGATCTGAACATCCACTATCCAATATCCAATCTATTTTTCGCGTATCGCTAGTACATACCGTAATTTCATTTTTATTATTTTCGCGCTCTACTCTCGTTAGGAAAGATCCAATTTCTTGGTCGTCGTAGCCCTCGTTGTGTGAATAATTTGCGTCGTGTTGACTTGCCTCGTAGTAGCGTTGTTGCCGGCCTCTGCTTTGTCCTCGTTGGCCAAATCCTCGTTGGCCGTATCCTCGTCTTCTTTGGCCAAAACTTCGTCCGCCGCGACCCCCATTCTACTGCGGCTGATACGCACCTCCTTGCTGTTGTGTTCTTCCATTGTTTGCGCCATTGTTTCCGCCTCTATACGTGTTTGTGCAATTTTTTGCCATGTGACCGTACTTTCCACAGCCATAGCACTTTATGTCCTTTTTTTCGGCTGTAAATACATTTGACTTTGTTCTATCACTTTCTTTCTTGCTACGCGTTTCCCACATTATAATTTTATTTTTCAAAAATTCACAAGTCCGATCACTTTCTTTCACTGAGTCGATTAAGTCACCAACATAGCTCAATGATTCTGCTAGTGCTTTCAGCATGTAGTCGAGTTTTTCACGTTCGCTTACATTTGCACCGGCACTCTTTAATTCATTGATAGTTTTTTCAAATTCCGTGAAAAATGAATTTGATTCTTCAAAGTCTTTCAACCTCATCATGCCTAGTCTACTTCTTATACAAATTTGCACTGCTGTTGATTCCTTCATATACATCTCATCAAACTTTTGCATTATTTTTAAAGCAGTGTCTTGATCACCAACAAATTCTAATTGCTCATTCGTTATACTACTATAGATGTAGTTCATCGCCCATTGATTCTTTTCATCCCACTTATCTTGCGCATCCGTGTCCATTTTCTCTCGTGTAGCCGGTTCATAACATTTTTTACACTTTAGATACATTAATATTCTTTTCTTCCACATTCTGTAATCGCGTCCATCGAATATTTGAACCTTAATTTCGTCGTCCCTTGGCATCTTGATTCGTTTTCTATATTCACACCTTTTTTTTTTTCAAAAAATAATTCTCTTTATTATTCAAAATCTTTTTATTTGTTCTACTAATAGCCTTTTTATCTCTTCAGAACTTATTTCCAATTTTTTATTCCTTTTTATAAATCGACTTTTATACATTCACTCCCGGTTACACGTGGTTCCATAACCTTAAATCTCGGCAACCACGATCTTCTACCATGTTGAGAATTGTGGATCTTTGAAGCCGAAATAATGTTATAGGAACATTAAATGTATATTGACAGTTATTACTAAAATAATGATATATTTATTACATGAACGATTCTATATATATTTATCGATACACACTTGCACGCGTCTCAGAACCTTCTACACCCGACTCTTCATCGACGACTCTTAACCGACTGACTGTTTACATTCCTTTGTTTCGAGACGCTGCGCACACACACATACTTCCACACACTGATATATACATATAAGTATTTCTACTACTTAACTCAGTCCAGCACAGAAAATTACACATATCTCAACAGCCTTATATTTTGATCTATATCCCATCTTAGCCGCCCATCGAGGAGTGATGAGAAAATGCGGCCTAGAATTGGGCCGATCGTAATTGGTCGCCAGTTCTCGACCATATTTCCATCTTTATTAGCCTTTGGTATTAAGGCTGTCCTATTTTCCTTCCACGCGGTCGGAAAATAGGAACTATACCATAATATATTTGTCGGAGATGAAAGAACACCGGAGCCTTTGGAATTTTGGATAATCCCACACAACATTGTAACCTAGAGTCTACTATAGCTGTAATTGAACAATTGTAGTTATTCAATCCGATTGTAATTGTTCGAGAGTTGTGATAATGAGCTTGGGCTCGAGGCGACAGTCAGTCGCCGAACGTAGCCGCGGTCACAGGATGAACGCTTTGTCTAACAAAGGCATGGAATAATTCTATAGCTCTCCTTAAGAAGGAAATAGTTGTAACACTCGACAGTAAACGTTCCAACGGTCCCTGCCCCGTAGCTCGCCACACGCAGACCCTGTTCTTCGAGTAAGATGATCGAGTAAGATCGATCGTATATATATATGTAACTATGCACTAAATTTGAAACGTATGCGATGTATTGAAAGTTTTAAAAGTTTCTTTCAAGTTTCAGATATTTAATCTAAATTAGAGATATATTAGTAAAACATGAAATGAAATATATATATTTACATTATAATTTTTAAACATATTCGTATTTTTAAACATCATTAAGTAAATTTCTAAATAATTAAGAATATACTGCTTCTTATTAAATAGGTACGAAATGTTTTTATTAGCGAGAAGCTATTAAAAGTGATGGTTGACAAATTGTATCGATATACCACAAGTTGACGAAGTATACCAGTAATAATTTAACAAAGCAAATTCTTCACTGCGATCTTCGAGAGAAATTCCTTGGAATTGGAATTGTTGTAACGAACGCAGCTGCATTTATAACATGCGACATAAGTAAACTCTTTTATATACTAAGCTATTTGATTAATGCTAAGTATGTAAGAAATCTAAAAAGCTTTTAAAATCGTATATTTATCATTGTACTATTGATTTTCCTACCATTTCGAAATGTACAACTTTGAGAGTAATTACTATATCTTCGTTCTTAAATAATGGAGCAGCTAGCGAAAAAAATGAAGGAAAGGCGGAGAAACGATGCAGAATATTCATAACGTGCACGTGATTCATCTGCATGTTTCAGTTTTGTTGTATATTTCACAATCGAACATTTTCTTTTCTCTTCTATCGTACTCTTGTATCTTGTGACGTGACTGTTTCTCGTGGGAGATAAGAGCAAGACGAAATGCGGTTTCTAGCATTTCGCAAACAAAAAAGGACGAAACTGTTCGCTTTTCTTCTGTTTTCTTGTTTTTAAATAGAGATGAAAGATAAAAAGACATATCTACAGAATTTATTCTATTTCCATTACACTATTTTCATCTGAATCAATTGGCTTGCTGAATAAATTCTTCTTGTTTACAGGCATAGCTAATAGAGATTTGGATAGTCTAATATGGCTTATTTTCATTCTTTTTCTTAGCTCTAATACTTTCTTTAAATCTTTCTCGCCAAACCTTATAAATTTAAAATTATTCGCACACTGTAATTCATTATTCCAATTCAATAACATTTCACACTGAGTTGCATTTAAAATATCAGAAATTTCTGAAAAATAAAGGAGGGTTTGTACATCAGGATATATTGAAAATAAATTTGGCTGTAATTCTTTACCTATTCCACGTGTATGATATTCTCCTAGTTCTTTCTACTCTAATTATATGTTCCCTCCTAGCATGCTGTCTACTCCTGTTGCTAGCTATAGACCTTTTAATAGTAATTTCTTCCATTTCTTCATCATTTCTTGCTACATACCTTTGGATCAAATATAGAACTATAACTAATCACATCTTTAATGTACAATCTCTGTATCATCATGTGTATACATTTTTGTTTTACCTCCGTTTCTAACAAACTTGCAGTTATCTCTGGAGTATAGGGTCACACGCCTGGAATCATATTGTTTCTGATCCACGATATTTTCTCTCCTATTGAATTCTGTTTCTGCAGGACATTTCTGCCTTCTGTCTATTTGATATTCTGAAACAAAACACATTGTCCATTTCCTTCTTTATTACACAAAAGTATTATATAATCATATAAAATAAATGAAATGTACATAACAAAATCACATAATTTAATAGTAATTGTATTTACTTTTTGGCTTTTTTCGTAATAGCGATAGACTTTCTGCTATTTGGGTGTATCATTTTCTTTGGCTTCAGGAATTCTTTTCTCATTGCAGTGGCCTATAAAAGACAACAAAATAAATTAGTTAAAATATTACCATGGCTATGAATTATTTCGATTATCCTAATCATCAAAACTCCAACTCAGGCTATCCGTTTACTCAATGTATAATCATGCACAGGCGAATCGTCGACAGTATCACACGCTTAGAAGCACTAATAGAGTAGACAAAACATCCTACATGCCACAGCTATCGAAACAATAACCAGATAGCAACGGATAGGCGCCTCTGATATACACCCGACGATAACCGCTTCAGAGGGACTAAAACCTCAGTACAAGAAGTCTCCCAAATCAGCGTTCTATACCTCTTTGTTATAACACCCTGAACCGTCACTCTGTTGGATTCATACAATAAATTTTACCACTATATCTAAAGTTTAATTCTTTAACTTATTTGTGAAACGTTCGAACTGCGACTCGAGGAGATCACCGGTGATTTGTCAATTTCGTGATTTGTTGTGTCTCGTATATGATAACAGCAACGACGGCGACGCCTATCGATAGTAAAAGTAATATCGAAGTATACCTTCCTACCATGACATTTCCGGGCTAACAAACTTCAAAATTGGTTTCTTTTGTTTCAAGATATTTTTAGCTATTTTTTTTTTAATCTTATAATGATAACCTATTTTAAAATGTGCAATGTTTGATAAATGTACATTAGTAAAATTTCATACGAAGAAAGTTTTTGGGAATCCGTATTATATTCAGCGAGCAGAAAACGAAGACTTGACGGAAGTTGACAACAATGGAGATAAAAGTCTTTATCGTAATATTGTTTTTATTGATTTTAACGTCAGATGGAACGGGTTTCGACAGAAAACGATCCACCAAATTTCAAAGAGGTAACGAGCAAACTTCAAGTAAAAACGAGCAAAAGTCAACACCCGATTATTATTATTACTGCGACTCAACAGAGTTTGGAGTAGTATTATACAAAAGATTCCGTATTTGCGTTCTTATTTGCCGTGCGACATGATAGAAATTGATTTCTCTTCCGCTTGTATCAGATGCGGGATGTTGGTTGATCCTTTTTCACCGGTCTCGATTATCCTATTTCTCTTTATTCGCCTATTTTTTAAACACAAATATAGATTTTTTACGATTATTTATATTGTTCATGACATCATTTGACGAATTCTTCGAGAACTTCGCAAGGGAACCAAGACATAAATGATATTTAAAATGTTTATAGCAGTTCTGAAGTAAAGAGAAGCGATATTAGTTTGAAATGATGGATCATTTCAATGACTTTATTATTTATTGCCTTAATAGCTATCTACATATTATTTTAGTTGCGTTTTTCTTTTGAATCGGAAATGACTATCCTGTGTTTCGTCAATAATTTGTCTTGCTTCTCTTGGTGCATTTCTAAAAGTAGTATTGACATAAATGAATTTTTTACTGCAAGAGTTAACATCACTTTTTTTCGACTTCTCTTTTAGGTTACAAGAGTACAAAGCTATATATAGGCCAAAACATGTATGTATCTTTCGATAAAAGATAAATTTTTATTCAAAACCTACGAGACTGCACGCAGATATTTCAAATTGCAGCGAATATTATCACGAATACTTCGCGTTAAACATGTTATATCTTTTAACATTTTCAGAGACGCGTAAACATCTGCAAGCTATTTATCACTTTATTCGATTGCATATTGTAGCGGCATATGAGTCATAGGACGATGCGAATCGAGAGTAACTCATGTTGTTGTTTTGCCTCGGGGCATTGATACCGTCTCGAGGTACGAAACTTGATAATAAACAAACTCCGGACAGAACAATATCGCCGCTACGCGCAACCGTCAACCGAAGTCGAATTTAAATTCGTTAGAGGGAGATCGTTAGAAGAGTACTGCCGATAGTTTTAAATACATTTGACTACACCAAATATCAACTCGTCTCATCACTATATACACCAACGCGTTTAATCAACCTCCACATAATCGAGAAATGATTTCAAATTTGACCCACGTTTCTATCGACTTCGCTTTCTTCTTTATTTTGGAAGAAATGCACATTCACTATTTATCAGCTAAGCGAACTCGAAACGAATGAAAATTCCCAACCACCACGTAGACCAAAGCCTATCAGCCTTTTCCGAACCTGTAGGTTACAACGAGATTCTTAATTAATTAATTCGTTTCTTACAGGCTACAGAGTCTGAGAATAAAGAATTTTTTTGACCGTTTTGTTACGACCTATGTTAAAACCACATCATAGGAATAAGATAATAATACAGATCGTAATCATTATATATCGGTACATACTATCAATTTGATTGTGCAATTAAATAACATAATATCAAAAGTAATCAAATGTTGGGATACTTTTGCGCGATAGTGTATATGTGTAAAATAATATGATTCTATAAATTCATTCACAATAAATCAAAAACAATGTTGTGTTGCTTATTCTAGTAAACAATCCAACCATTTAACTGTAAGATATTTGGAAAGTTCATGTAACAAGCATACAATATGCCACCCGGAAGGTACCAACTACGTTCCTCTATGAAATTAGTACAAATGTTTCAAGACTTATATATTATTAACATTTCACGCAACGTTTTTATAAGATACGTTAATCCGTAGAAATGACCCGTCGCAGTAAATTTATACATAGATCAGAGTTAGAAAATACAAAAGAACGATATTTTCTCTGAGTATACGAAGTTAAAATGGTGTTGGACGCAAATTAATTGGTTGGAAAGAGGCGCCTTGAAGCGTACTAAAAGAGGTAGCTTACCTCGTTGAAATACCATGGAACGAAACCCTGTTGGGCAATGGGCATTCTGCTGTAGCCTGGAATTCCTTTTGCTCCCGTATTCTTCTTCTGTTTTCCGTGGTTTTTGTTACAACACTCGCGACGTTTTCATTCAAACGAACACACAACGCATAAACGGAGAAAAACAAACGTTGAAGGTTGCGTCGCGTCACGCGAATCACTGACGCTACACTTATACGTTGGAAACAGGAACGAAACCGACGCAGGTGCAACACGGGGCCCGTGAAATGTAAACTATCGAACTACGTATAATAGCACACGAAAGTATTTCTATTGTTTGTATATATATATATATGTGTGTGTGTTTGTATATTTGTGTGTGTGTATA